>NW_016804432.1:1215377-1231743 GCF_001698545.2 Rhinopithecus bieti | reverse complement strand
CAGATTGCTTTCAATTATGATAAAAATGGATTACTTGCTATCAATGGGACTGATAGTAAAACCTGGTTTGAGGGAAGAAATATTTTTTTAAAAAACTATAATAAACACTGAAATACAACAAAATAAAACTCAGAAATTGTAAATGAAAAAAATTAAAGTATCTGAAAAAGACATTATTATTATTCTTTTTGCTGAACATTCCCAGTATTCAGTTTTCCATTTCAATACTTTTTCCTTACCAAAAATTATTAGCAACAATGGTATTCTTGAACAAGTTATTTTTAAAAAAGCCATAAGGAATACATTTGATAAAATCTCCATTTATATTTCTGAAATACAATTTCAAATAAGAATTCTCACTAGGATTATTTTTCTTAAATTACTAACTTGAATGTATCCTTTCAATTATTATACATGTTCAAGAATGCTGAGCAGTTCAATTTTCATGCATAGAACAATTACTTAAATACTTGAAAACACCCCCAAAAGATAACATAGCTCTGAAGAGTACACAGATACGCAAGTGTCAAGAAAAGCAATTCTGTCCTTATGGTTATTAACAAGAGACTAGCTAAGCCTGGTTCTATCAAAATATCAACTACTGTCAACATTTTTAGAGAAAGTTCTTACACTTGTCTATACCATCCTTTAACTGATCTAAGTTATAACTAAGGTGATAATGTAATTTCTCATCCAAACCAGGACAGTTTAGAGAATGAAAGGGGATGCTATTAATAGTCATAGGTCAGGAAGGCCCCCCAAAAAATGAGCTAAATGGTCACCTTAGTTATAGCCATCCTCCTTCAAAATCTTTCTCCTGTCAAGAGCGTACACATGCAATAGTCCCCTTTTCCCAATTACAATGTTCATTTCCAGGGCATATAAATCAAGATGAGAAAGAGAATAGGGGAGAGGAAAATCAGGCAGACTTCTTTCAACTCTGTAAAAGCAGTCAAAAAGAAACAGAAGACCAAATAAAACAAGATCAGTTACTAAGGGAGGGCAAAAGTTAAGAAAATTCACTTCACTCCCCCAATTATTTGTTTTGGGCTTGTTTTTGCTTTCCTTTTAGCTCTCAGCCTAGTAGTATAGATTAGCAGTTTGTTTAGATTAGTAATTTGTTATTGTTATAAAGCAGCTGTAACTTCAACTTAATTTGTCAGTCACACAAACAAATCTAAATAAACATTAGAAAAAAAAGTGGTTAATTCCATCAGGTTTCATTAATGAACAGTACTCAAAGCTACTGAAAATGGTCCAGTGCTCTCAAATGGCAGTATGCTAATTTAGTCATGGTCAACTCATCATCATACACTTTATAATATACCTACTTTTTTGCGTATGTTACAGCAGGGAAGAGACTGTTCACCACTACTGATTTCTAGTCTTCTTTGTGACTACCTATATCTCAGCCCCAGTGTTCTGACTGTAAGTCACAGAAAATAATACCCTAACATATGACTTGAGCCAGCAAATGGCACTTGGCCTAAGGTTGACTCAGTTACTAAAACTACCATCACTGCTGTAAGCCCATTATAAGCTGATGTTATTTTTGACACTAATATTTTTGAAGCCAGTTCAGATAAAGAGGAGGCTCAATGCCAAAATATGCTTGTAAGTAAGTAGGACTCTCACCTCAGGACAACAATATCTTATTCAGACCATGATACCAAGCCATGGTCTCAGTTTATATAGGTAAACTTTTTTTTTTTTTTCTGTTTTGTTTTTTTTAGACAAGGTCTCATTCTGCCACCCCAGCTGGAGTTCAGTGGCCTAATCATGGTTTACTGCAGGCTCAACCTCCTGGGCTTAAGCAATCCCCCGACCTCAGCCTCCTGAGTAGCTGGGTACAGACACATGTTCCCACATGCAGCTAGTGAACTTAAGTTAGAAATGACTAGAAAAAGACTTTGTAGACCTGTGATAATATGATAAAGCATATTTTATGTAGGCATAAGATAAATGCCAATAAAAATAATCTGACTTTTATCTTTACTTTACTATTAATCACTCAATAGGGAATTTATACTGAAAAAAATGAAAACTATCACTTAAAAGAATTAACGAAAATCTGAAACTAGGAAGACTGAAAGGAAAAAAATCATCCATAAGGTATCTGATCTTTTTATTACTGCCTCCAAAATGAAGAGTTTGGCTTCCTCAATGAAATGGCTTTCTAAGGCCTTTTTAATTTAAATCATTATGTCCCTATGGGAGATACTTATGGGTTATTCAACAACTATGCCAACTTTCTTCTAATGTTTCTTCCTATAAAGCTTAAAAACTACATTTCCTATATGTTCTCCCATGGATGATTTAGGTTCCATCATTCAGGAATGCTAAAGTAGGTTACATGGGCCTAAGGCATCTGGCTGTAATGCTGTGGGCTGTGGCAGAGGTGCAGGGTGGTGATAATTCCTAATGGTGGCAGCAGTTGCAGCTCTTTGAGCAGCCCAGTTCTGTGATCAGGCTTTAGAAGTCATATCTAGAAACTTAAGCTAAAGGTTGTTTTTCAGCCATCCCAGATATTCTTTTTTTTCTTCCAGAGACAGGGTCTCACTCTGTCACCCAGCCTGGAGTGAAGTGGTGTGATCACAGCTCACTACAATCTTGACCTCCTGGGCTCCAGCGATCCTCACACCTAAGCGCCACCCACTCTACCCACCTCCCTTGCCCCCAAGTAGCTGGAACCACAAGCATATTAAGCACATTATCAAACCATTGTACTTCGCACTCCAGTCTGAACAACAGAGCAAGACCTTGTCTAAAACAAACAAACAAAAAAAAACAAACAAAAAAAAAAAAAAAAAACAAAAAAAAAGAGGAAAAGAAAAGAAAAAGAAAATAACTGGTGAGTTCCTGAATCCAGGAATATGTGCATTTATAACTTCATAGAAACCATCTACAGAGTATAGCATTTAAAAAACTGTTTGCAGAGCAAGCATTTTGTAAACAATTTAGGAGTGGGTATACATAAAAATTTCAAGGAACTACTATTTTCTCCACTAAATTCTTCAAAATCTTTTAGTGGATGGACTTTTAATATCTCTAATAGGTTTCTATTGCTGCAAAACAAATTACTCAAGAAAAAATCAGTGGCTTGGAACAATACCCATTTATTACCTCATAGTTCTGTAGTTTAGAAGTCTGAGTGGGTGTGACTAGATTCTCTGCTTAGGGTCTCACCAGGCATTGAACAGGATAGACTCTTACCTACAGGCTCTCAGTTCTTCCCCCGGACTACTGTTTCTGCTTGCTGAGTCATTCATCTTTTTTGAACAGTAGTTTGAAACTAAGTATTTTTATCAGCCTGCTTTCTGCAAGTGGAATTTTGGTATCTAACAGCCTCTTTTCACTTTGTAGTCTCCCTGTTCCTTTCAGTCCAAGCTGGCAGTGTTTTTGTTGACATAATTTTCTCAAAAAACTTTGTGAGTCTCTTGTGGATGACACAGAGATGTTCTCTATCAGACTGAGACCATGTCTACAAATCTTTTTGAGATGTCCTCTATCTTTGGCTTCTGTTGAGATGGCTGAGGGCAACACTCTGAAGGTTCAACTGAAGCCCTCTAATTTGAGAACTATTAGGCACAACTTTAATGTCTTAGGACCAAACACTCTAATCTTTTGATCTTTCAAAGTTTCAGCAAAGAGTTATATAACCACACCCCTGACTTTTTTTTTTCCTATGCCACACTTTCAGAAGCAATCTCTTACTTTTAGCATCTTTTGTCATCTGAATAGACTGATAATTTTCTTTTTTTTTTTTTTTTTTTGAGACGGAGTCTCGCTCTGTCACCCAGGCTGGAGTGCAGTGGCCTAATCTCAGCTCACTGCAAGCTCTGCCTCCCAGGTTTACGTCATTCTCCCGCCTCAGCCTCCCGAATAGCTGGGACTACAGGTGCCCGCCACCTCGCCCGGCTAGTTTTTTTTTTTTTTTTTTTTTGTATTATTTTAGTAGAGACGGGGTTTCACTGTGTTAGCCAGGATGGTCTTGATCTCCTGACCTCGTGATCCGCCCGTCTCGGCCTCCCAAAGTGCTGGGATTACAGGCTTGAGCCACCGCGCCCGGCCAGACTGATAATTTTTCAAATTGTCAAGCCTGAGTTTCTTTTTGTTTAATAGTTTACCCCACTTTATCTCTCTGACATTTTACTCTAAGCAGCAAGAGTAAAATGGTAGTAAAAGAGTAAAACTCTGAGCAGGTCACATTTTCAACACTTTGCTTGAAAATTTCCTTAGCTAGATATCCTTGTTCATCTTTCACAGGTTCTCTTTTCCACATAACTGAAGGAGACAATTCCATTAACCATTTTTGCCACGATATAACAAGGATCTATCTCCATTCTTTCATTTCCCAGTAATTTCTTTCCCACATCTTACTGAGCCCCTACCAGCAGTCTTTAATGTCCATATTTCTACTAAGAGTCTGTTCAAGGCAATCAAGGATTTTTCTATCATGCTCCTCTAAATTGTTCCAGCCTCTATCCACTTTCTGATTTCTTACATTTTTAGCTATTGGTTATGACAGCACCCCACTTCAGGTACCTAATTTATATATTCAGAAAAGTTCTACTTCCCTTGGTGGTTATTTTTTTAATAGCCACAAATCTGGATTTTATATTTTTATGGTGGGTTTACTGTATCATTTTATCTTAAAAGGTACAGCAACACTTTAACACAGTTCAGTGGTAGCCAAAGTCTATGATGTACATATTACTTTGACTGTTTTTTATATATAAAATGTACTATATTGACACCTAAGTTTGGATATAGGCATAACTTAATATGTCAATGACTGCATATACAAAGTTAATCTGTATCCTTCACAGTCAGGAGCTTTACTCTTGAAATTATGATTTCATTAGTCTTTCATGTTCCTTCCATCCACCTTTCTTGTAGTCACTCCATCTGAGCTTATCACACGACATATGCACAGATATCTTTGTGCCAATTATTCATGGTCTTATTGATGCAAGTTATATAATACCATCTTATTTTGCATTTTAATGTGGCCTGGGAACATCGGAATGTTTTATGAGGTTGATATGAAATATATATTATGTTCATGTCTTACAGTCAGAAAAAGAAAGATAAATAATATTATTGCCCCATAAGTCTTTTTTTCTTGGTTTGAAGTTCAAATTATAAGTTGAAGTGTCCCAATACCAAAATTAACCATATGAAAACTCTCTGAAAAGATTAATTCAACTTTCACAATATGAAGAAGTAAAAATCATCTTTACTAGAGCTCAGGATTTGAAAATGTCAGTCCAAAGAGAAAAATCTTGAAATAATTCCAAGTTAGCAAGAAAAAAAAAAGATGTCTAATATAATTGCCATGGTAATTACCGTACACCCTGTTACAAACTAGTTTGTGGTTAGTAAAGTGCTTCTGTATTAGATTCTTTAGGATGAAGACATACTCAATGAATACAAAGTTTTGAAAACTAAAAAATAATATTAGTAAATTGTGACATGTTTTCAGAAAGTTATCTTAAAAATACAGCCCAAACTAAAACCCATTAAAATGAGCTTGTTTTCTTAATATTCCTGAGTTGACTCAACTGCCTCCCTTGCCATGCTTGTGGCGCTCTAGTTCATGTGTTTTCTAGTCTGTATCCTGCTCCACTGTGAAAAGAGATACTATCTTGAATGGGGTATGGACTGGGTTTTCCTGTGATTAAGGCTACTTGTTGTTACATTATGTAGCTCACTACAGAAGTTTCCTTGTTCTATATCCTCCTCATCATGGCATAGTTCTAATGTGGTTAGTCTTAAGTGTTCAAAACATGTTACAGACTTTTTTTGATGAGTAAATCATGTGATATATTTGAATATGTCAAATATGAAGTCCATTTATAATACATATATAACCTGTAATAATCTGGTATATATTCATTAAAAAATAAAACCTCTATGTATGAGGTAGTGGTGAGAATATGCACATGATACACCAAAAGCATGAATCATATATTAGAATTTGAATTCTGAAAATCCTATAAAGTTGTAATAAATGCCATAACAAATTCCATGAAACTAAGGCTTTGCCTGCACAAGAACTTTTGAAATTGTGATATCTTATACCTGGATGTTTGGTACATAAAAAAATTAGCCTTAACTTTATTGCTCATCTTTCTAAAAAGAGTTTACTAATTCCTTGGAAATAAAAGGATTTGTTATATTGATTCTTTTAATAAATTAGTGGGACACTTTGCTATAAGCAACAGATTTTATATTAAGTGCTTTAGATGTTTACAGTAAAAGAAGAAAACTATCCCTAAAGATACTTATTGTTAAGAATTCTAAAATATGTGAGGAATCATGATTTAATCTATATAGTCATGAGTCTTATAATGATTCTGTCAATGATAGATTGCATATACAATGGTCCCTTAAGATTATATAATACTGCATTTTTGCTATACCTTTTCTATGCTTATACACACCAAAGTCTCCGGATTTAGAAACAGAGGTCCAAGAAGACTAAGGGACTTGCTCAAAACTATGCCCTTTGAGTTTCATGATCAGAATATCAGACCCAGATCTTCTGATTCCAAAAATCACAGGTCTATACAACTTGCCACTTTTATGACCTAATGTCAAGTTCGTGTAGATGGAACGCATTTAAAATAGTATAAAGTAATGGAAACAAAGTGATAATTTGTGATAAACAAATGTTTAATTTCAACTAATTGCCAAAATTTATCTCTCACAACAGAATTAATGGGAGAAAACTTAGGGAAATGCTTTAATCTTTCTTAATTAACACTTCATTAAAATAACTTAAAAATAAGAATGCTTTCATAGTTTTATGTGGAACTGCTGTCTCTCCAGCTTTCTGTCTGCTAAAATATCTCCATTAAGTTATTTAAATCTCATGGCCTTCCATGTCGATACAGTGTTTTTCCTTAAGTAGGTATCCAATAAACATGCTGAAAGACAAAAGCAGATCCTGGGCATTCCTTAAACCACCAACAAGGATAGAGCAGTAATTAGATCAAACAAGTGATTGTATAGAAGAAAAATAAGAGAACCAAGCAGTCTCTTGAAAATTCAAATAACATTCTGAAGACTGATGGTAGCCAGGTTTAATGACTTAGTAAAATATAGAATATGGAAGTAAATATCAGTGATTCAGCAAGAAATTTCTTCTACGGTGAGGGGTAAACATCCTTCCCCCATCCTATTGGGCTATGAGGCAAAGCTGCTGGCTCTGGGCTGCTCTGTCCAGGTAGATGCTTCATGGTACATGGATTGCGTTAATCATTTTGAATATGCCACTATGACTATCTGGAAGAAAGAAGGCATCATTAATTGCATCCAGTAACCTGTATTGTGAACTCTCATTTGTTTATTGGTTCATTAGTAAACCTAAAGGGAAACAACTCTAAATGATGTCTGATTCTTCAATTGTGCCAATCTTCCAGCCCAGAGCAGAGTTAATGGTCTAGCTTAGCCTAAGGCCAACCATCATTGCTTAGAAAATGTCTGCAAACATAAGGGTTATATAATGACAAATATAATCTGTATTGCAACAATAGCCTCAATAAAGAAACTAACTCCAGCATGTTAAGAACTAAAGACATCACTTAAAAACAATTGACAGTTCTTTAAAATATCATTTTGATATGCAATTAAAGAAGGAGGTTTAATATCGTGACTAAAAAAACTACAAATGTAAGTTGGATGCTGACAAGTTTGACAATAAAGTGAATTACTTCTGCAGGCAAGTCAATGAGGAAACCTAATAATACTCGAGTCAAAGGAGAGTTGCATAGCTTCCTAAGGTGGCTACTCCAAATGAGAATATATTTCTCTGAGTATGTAAGTCAAGGTAACTTATCAAGTGTCCATTTCTATATCTTTTGGGTCAAATAACTTATCTCTCAAATCTCTGCACAGGTAGACTCCTTCATATTGAAATAATAATTAATGTAATATTTTATTTTTGGTCCTGCAGGGGCATTGCCATTTAAGTTGCTTAACAGAACTAAAGTAACAGTCTTGCAGTTATTGTTTTGTACAATTCCATTTGTCAGTCTTAACGACTTCATTGTGAGCTCCTTGAAGGCAAGAATCAACCCTGTGTTATTTATTTTTCTTCCTCCGTTACAGAGTACCTAAAGAAAGTTCCCAGAATTATATTACTCTAATAGAAAGACACACATTACATTTAGAAAAAAACATTTCCAACTCCGACTTTCTCACATAATAGCAGCATTTAGACTCCCACTGAAGGAAATGGTGTAGTACAGATGAGTTTCTCAAAAGTTTTATAAATATATGTGGATAGAAAAGAGGACAAAGTGAAGGTGACATTATAAACACATAGGCCATTTCATTCTTGGAGAAATGAATGCATATAACTCAATTGGGTATCCCAGTCAGCATCATTTTCTTGTATATAAAAGACTAAAATGTATATTCTTATAAACTTTGAAATATATACATTAGAGACCCTGGGTATATTTCTAAAGCAACATCTAGAAGCAGAGTTTAGATTTGGGGATGCTGCCAGTTTATTTGATAGCTTTATGCTGAGGGAGGAGGAGTAAGGGTTTTGGGCTGGGTGAAGCAAGAATGAGATTTTGAAGTTCACTAGGCAAATTCTGAAAATATCTCAAAGCAATAATGAAATATTCATTTTATGTATAAAATTCTTGGTTATAATCTAGGATTATCATTTTTATGCCTTATGAGACTGGATAACAGCTATAGAATAAACATTTTTTTCTGACTTTTAACATAATAGCAACTACACTATAAAGTTTCTAAATCTAAGTATGATAATAGTTTGCAGTTTCGTGTTGCTAGTTCTATTTTTTCATAGCTCTGACATTGTATATAAAATAGAACCTGATATAAAAACGAATCTTGCCTTGTGCCCCAGTGATTTGAAGAATCTTCACTTTCAAATTACAGTTACCACTTGAATTTGGGACACTGTTTAAACAATGTATATATTTACATTTACATATATGAGTTACCTGAAATTTTGTATTAATTGCAATGTACTCATTACAAATATTCTTTGAGGTCAATAACTATAATGTCCCTTAAAAGAATCAAGAGAGCCAGCAATATTATTACACTAAAATGTCATGATCAAAGAAAAAGTTTCAGTTTTTAAACATCTTTTGCCCCAAATATGCCATGAGGACTATCTGAATTTCTCCTGTTAAAGCTATGATCTGCTATGCTTTTTACTATGACACGCTCTGAGAGTCAACAAGAAAAAGATTTTAGGGGCAGGATTAAAATTATTCTATTTTTACTACTTAGTAACAAACCTACAATTCTCATCACATTGATGGGAAATGTATATAAAATCTATGGCATCAAATAAAATTAAATGTCTCTTCGTAGTATATTCTACAAGATATAAAAATATAAACAGTGTGATATATCAAAATTTTCAAAGATATTTACGCAATACTCAGAACTGTCCACTAAGAAAAGGTGCAATTAGAATTAGACTATTTGTATGAGCTTATTTTAAAGACACCATACAATTATAGGTTCAGTCTCATTAACTAAAATACAATTCTTTTCCCTCCCTCCCTCCCTCCCTCCCTCCCTTCCTTCCTTCCTTCTTTCTCTCTTTCTCTCTTTCTTTCTTTCTTTCGCCCAGGCTACAGAGCAGTGACACGATCTCACCTCACTGCAACCTCCGCTTCCAGGGTTCAGGCGATTCTCGTGCCTTAGCTTCCTGAGTAGCTAGGATTACAGGCATGTGCCACCACGCCTGGCTAATTTTTGTATTTTTAGTAGAGACAGGATTTCACCATGATGGTCAGGCTGGTCTCAAATTCCTGACCTCAGGTGATCCACCTGCTTTGGCCTCCCAAAGTGCTGGGATTACAGGCGTGAGCCCTCACGCCCAGCTTTCTTTTTAAGTTACGATAATTATGAACATTCTACTTAGTATAAATCACTTAAGACTGCTAATTGGAATTACATTTTTTTAAGCTATGTAAGGGTTTGTTTTTCTATTAGCTCATCTAAATGACTAAATGACTCAAACATTTTTGCCTTCTACAGTGGTAACTACTTTGTAATTTCTCAAGAGAAAACATCATATATATTGGCAACAAATGAGAGTCTGGGGAACCAGAATGATTTTCCAATTGAGTAATTTTATTTTTTAGTAGAAGTTATGATAATTCAAATGTTACATTAGAGAACAAATTCTTGACATAAGAACAAACGTTACATACTTGAAAGGTACATGCATTGCCACAGGTATGTCTTAATCAAGCAATAACTCATTAAAGGAGTGCTTTTGGTATTTATTTTCATTGTTGATTAATATTTTAAAAGCTTTTTATGTGTAAAGATGCTAAAATTTTCCTTAAATACCTCTAAAGATCAATATAATTCCACAAATATTTTCAAAACAATTTGAAATTCAACAATGTGATTCTTACTATTTAATTTTCTTCCTCATGGATTTGGATTTCTCTAAAATTGACTGGGCCTTAGGTAACAGTGTGGCAGGACAGAAAAGAGGAGGAACACACTGGTGCCGAAGTAAGACAAATGTGAGTTCAAGTTTGGCTCTGCGATTTTTGATCTGGGGGGGCCTAGACACATCAGTCTATCTAAGCCACAATTTCCTCACCTATGAAGTAAGGATAAGAGTATTACCCATCTTTACAGGGCTGTATGGATTAAATGAGAGATAGCATGTCTATCACTGAAAGCCAAAAAGGGCTTAGCAGAGTGCACACACTCAATACATGTTAGCGATCTTCCAAGGCAGCCCAGATTAGTTTGGTTGTAGTAGGGTCTGATTCAGTGTATAAACATTGGTAAAGCTTTGATCTTTTAAAATAGGGTTTTAGAATCTCATTTTTCAAAAGACATTCTTTTCCATCCCAAAACCAAGACAATGACCCAGGATCTTTAAACAACAATTTTGTTTTATAGCTTTCAGTGTATCATGGTGGAGACTGGCACAATCACAATGTAGATTTGTATGGTTCTTTATAGTATTCAGAGTGCTAGCTCACGTTATGTCATGTGATGGTAGCAACAATTCTCTGAGGAAGGTAAAGACAATAGTGTCTCCAGTTGACCAATTATAAAAGCAGATTGACAGTGGTTACTTGAAAAATCTCACAGGGTTAGTCACCAATGAAAACAGGACTACATTCGGTACTTCATCTTAGGCTAGTAATTCCTCCATATACTCACTCTCCAAATAAACTACAATAATTCTATATTTATGGGAGAGTAAACAGGAATGCATCAAATAAAATTAAACGTCTCTTTGTAGTAGATTCTACAAGAAAGAAAAAATAACTATAGTGTGATATATAAGGATTTTCACAGACATTTATTCAATACTCAGAAGTATCTTCTAATAAAAGGTACAAATAGGATCAGACTATTTTAATGACCTTATTTTAAAAAATAATGCTACATTATTCACCAATATTTCTTCTCCTGCAGATAATTTATTGGAAATGAAATCCAAGTATCCATTCAGAAAGTGCTTTTGTAGTCATCTGTGACCAGTTTTAAAGCCAAGTCCATTCTGAACACTTTTATCAAAAGCCTTCTCTAAGGATTGGCACAGCACTTGACCTGGTGGGATAAATCAAAGCAAGGTTGCAGAGACTCTGCTCTCAATAAGTTTAAAAGCTGACTGGAAAAAGCAAAACAAAAACAAAAAACTTTTAAGTATAGAACTATTAAAAAATTAAGACATAAAAGTTTTAAGTGGATTCCTAAGAAGGGGCTAATGATGGATAGGAAAATGAGCAATTTTAAGAAGGGGAATAACTGGAAAAAAAATACAAAAATAATTCTGGCCCAATAAAAGAATGTCTTATTATCTAGAACTTGGAATTAACTGCCAAAAGATAACTAGTTGGAACCCAGAACTTCCAAGAATCATTTTGCAATTTAAAATATTTATGTTGGTAATGTTTTTTGAATCCTATTCATCACACAAATTAAAATGCAAATAATCTATAAGTAAGTCTTGCTATCCAGAGAGGTTTTCCAAAGTAAATATTTTGTATATTATAAATATTTATAAAGAGAATTATAAGAATATAGTTATTAATTTGTCGCAAAGTAAAATGGCAAGACTGTTTTTGAGCAAATTTTCTTGTCTACTTATAAATACTATCCTTGTCAAAGTGGTTTCTGGAGGGAATGTCTCAAACTATATTTCCACAGAGTGCTATAACATTTACAATTGTGAAATGTCACTGTGCCTACAAATACCTTTTAACTGAATCTAAGAACATTTCGTTTTCAGTAGCACAAGAGAATCATAAGTGTTTTCTTTTCAAGCAAGGTACATAACTGATGAGTAATTTGTTTCCCATGTTGCAAATTTTAAGAAGTATTCATATGATTTTGTTGTTTGTTTTTGGCTCCATATTTATTGAAAGTATATCCTTTATCTTTAATATGATAAAGTCTGTCTCCCCTATCTTAAGGATTTTGGATGCCTGATAGAGGCATGTTTAAAACACGCAGTATGATTTTTCAGAATGCACAGCAATGTATTTTGACATGTTAAATGTTAATAACAGATTTTTTTATAAAAGTATTTTAATTTTACCACATGCCACTTTACCTAATTCTCTCAGGTTCACTAGAAACATGATTTTTTCTTCAGCAAGATTTGTTTTCTGATTAAAATAGGATATCAACACACACTGCTTCCTGTGCAATTTCATTTATGTCATATGCTCTGATTTACAAAGTAACCTGAAATATCTACAAACTTGAAGTGTCACTTCCTAAATGAGAAAAAAACCTGAAAATTGTATTAGAATCATCAATTGTTAATAAGTATTTTTTTTAAATGAGAGACCAAGACATGGGTTTGGAGTGTATTTATGCATAGTCAGTTATGAAGGTGGGATCTAAAAACTCATTCACATTGAGTCATCAAAATGAATTCCATAGTTCACTGTTTAACAAATAGAGTAGCAGCAGGTCCCAATGGCTGTAATACGTATGCAGTGGCAGGCTCTGAATAGTTGTATTTACTAAGTGATTTGATTCAATAAGAAAAGTGAATTGTCAGAAATCATTATCTCTTAAGATGTATTTATTTTCATAAATTATGTGAGCACAATAATTACAGAGAGGTCAAATGGCCATTACTAATTCATGTCCTTAAGTATGGTATTCTCAAGTGAACTAACCAGCTTTCACTATCAAAGATAAATGGGATTAGAGGCTGGAAACTTCTAGGGTCCCAAATCAAGGCAGCAGACACAATGAGAAAGCGAACTTTCCTTCCTTTTCACAGAGATAGTAACCTGACACTTAAGAAATTTAAGGTGAACATTAATATATAGGTGAGAAGGGCTTTTCAGCACCAGTGAATTCTGAACTGCTTTAGAAACTACGTTTGGAAGATAAGGATCCATTACGTTATAAATCTGAGTACAGATTATTATATTTTTGTAATAGCATAGAAGTGTAAGTAGTAGCTGGCAGTCAAAAAATTTGTAGAAATAAACTAACCATATCTGTTAACATTTACACAAAATTAACTCTGACATCTGATTAGAGTTGATAAAATGATCAACTAGCAGAAAACATAGTTCTGCTAGTTGTGCAGTACGTAGGTTAAGACTGGAATTTGAAGTAGAATTTGGAAAGGACACTAAGCACTTCTTTAAAAGGTGTCTAGAGTTTAGGGCTGACCAACATCACGAGCTGACATTTCTAAAGGCCCTTCTCATTACTTCAGGGCTGGACAGTAGACTGCCTGTATTTCATAAGTACAAGGAAGTTACAGACCTTCTTGAAATGCCTCATTAGACATTTGGCAGTACAGTATTGCCTTCAGAAAGCACAATTTCTGCTTTCTGACTCTTCATGTATTTATCCCCTTTTGGTCTGAGGAAAAGATTTTTCCCTTTAGGTTGTGGGTGCTGTGGAAATCTAGAGTTTCCTAAACTCTAAAGTTTGGGAGATATACTATCTATGAACATGCAAATAATTTAACATTTAATAGCTACATGTCATTCTGGTTTTTCCTTATTCTGTTTTTAAAAGAGTTTCCTTGCCAAAGTATATTATTTCATAAAAATAATGGAAGAGTTCCTCATTATAAAAGCAGTACGGCTTTATCACAGAAATTTTGAAAAGCACAGGAAATGATAAAATGAAAGGGAAAATCTATATTCTCATTGCTAGGGATAACTACTCATGACATTTAGGTATTAGTCACATTTGTGTAATTGTCTTAGATTCCAGACCAAGTCAAAACCGGATGGTCTGGATGAGAATTTCTTATGGTGGGAGCACTCTGGGAGGGCACACACCTCAGGGAGTGTGTGCTATGTATTTCCTGGGTCTTGGATTTGCCCCACTCTGGGATCTGTGGCTTCTCCTTTGATGTCTCCTCCCATTTGCTTATCTGGATTTATCGATCTAGATTATTTGGTTATTTCTAGATTTGATTTTTGGCTTATGCAGGGAGGATATCAGCATGATGATATCAAAACAGACGTGTGTGGGGTGTGGTTTGGATCAGGACATGGGATGAATAAGAATGGGCCTGAGTATTTGAGATTCACAAATGCACCACACATATCAATAAATGTAGGGAAGCAGGGTGAGTGATATGCTTTGGCTCTGTGTCCCCACCCAAATCCTATCTTGAATTATAATCCCCATGTGTCAGGGGAGGGACCTGATGGGAAGTGATTGGATCATGGGGGTGGATTTTCCCCATGCTGTTCTTACGATAGTGAGTGAGTTCTCATGAGATCTGATGGTTTAAAACTGTGGCACCTCCTCCCTCACTGTCTCTCCTGCCAGCATGTAAGATGTGCCTTGCTTCCCCTTCACCTTCTGCTGCCATGATTGTAAGTTTCCCGAGGCCTCCCCAGCCATGTGGAACTGTGAGTCAATTAAACCTCTTTTTTAAATAAATTACCTAGCCAGTCACAGGTAGTTCTTTATAGCAGTGTGAAAATGGGCTAATACAACTAGAAACCTGGAGATAGATGAGGAGCTAATAATGGTTATGTGGAAATCCTGAGTGATCTCGAAGGAAGAGGAGGTCATAGGGGGTCAGCGAGTACTTGTGAATGTCAAGGAAGACTGGTAACTCCTAGTCATGACAATAATTTCTAATATAACATTCACAATTTTATGGTGAATTACTTTATCTGGCAGAGAGGGTTTTCTGTGTTTCTGCTGACAGACAAGTAAATGTTCTTTCGATTTACTTATACAAACTTATCTGGATGGAATTTCCCATATATACTATTTTGAGACATAAACTTTGTCTTCTCAGAAACTCTTTTTTTTTTTTTTTTTTTTTTTTGAGGTGGAGTTTTACTCTTTTCATCCAGGCTGGAGTGCAATGGCGCGATCTTGGCTCACTGTAACCTCCGCCTCCTGGGTTTAAGCGATTCTCCCGCCTCAGTCTCGAAGTAGCTGGGATTACAGGCATGCACCACCACGCCCAGCTAATTTTCATATTTTTAGTAGAGATGGGGTTTCACCACATTGGCCAGGCTGGTCTTGAACTCAGGTGATCCACCCACCTCACCCTCCCAAAAATGCTGTGATTACAGGTGTGAGCCACCGTGCCTGGCTCTTCTCAGAAACTCTTAACTGCTCCCTTCTTTTTCTTTTTCTTGGTCTGCACCTGCTCCTCCACTTTCAGAGCTGGACTTAGTAATCCAGAATGGAAGGGATACAGAAACCACACAGTGGTGTGAACTTCAATCTGTAGAAAGCAGGATTCAGGAGAAAGAGTTTGGTGGAAATCTTCCTTGTCAACTGTGTGCAGAAGGAGAAGTTTGACATGCAGAACAAACCCACCTGCTCAGTGACCTGCTGTGCCCCTTCCAGACTCATTTTGAAGTCATAGCTGGCACAATATTTCATCATTTTACAGCTTCTTTTTCCTCATTTATCTTTTTCCCTATTTTTATTCTCCTGGGCTTGTGCTTCCAAATAAAATCAGAATTTTAATCTTTACTTCAGGCTCTTTTCTAGAACAGCGATTCTCAGATTTTAACGTGGATGCAAATCACTCGGGGATATCATAAAATAACATACAGATTCTGTTTCAGGATATCTGGAAGTGGACCTGAGACTTTGCATTTTTAACAAGCCCCTAAGTGATGACTCACTGTTGGTTCTTTACATAGCAAAGTTCTCAAAGATGAGAATAAGACAGACCTCATCATCATTACAATGTAAGTTCCTGAAGGGCCAAGACGATGTGTGTGTGTGCGTGTGTGTGTGTGTGTGTGTGCGCGCGCGTGCGTGTGTGTGCGCGTGTGCGTGTTGTGTGTGCGTGTGTGCGTGTGTGTGTGTGTGCGTGTGTGTGTGTGTGCGTGTGTGTGCGTGTGTGCGTGTGTGTGCG
>NW_016804432.1:1207930-1214786 GCF_001698545.2 Rhinopithecus bieti | reverse complement strand
GTGTGCGTGTGTGTGTGTGTGTGTGCGTGTGTGTGTGTGCGTGTGTGTGCGTGTGTGCGCGTGTGTGTGTGCGTGCGTGTGTGTGTGCGTGTGTGTGTGCGTGTGTGTGTGTGCGTGTGTGTGTGCGTGTGTGTGTGTGTGTGTTTAATTTCAAATGACCTGGCTTTATTTTCTTTAAAAAAAAATTTTATGAGTGCATAGTAGGTGTATATATTTATGGGGTACATGAGATATCTTGATATAGTAATACAATGCCTAATAATCACATTAAGGGAAATGGGATATGCATCACCTTGAGCATTTATTCTTTCTTTGTGTAACAAATATCTTATTATACTCTTTATTTTGGAATATACAATATATTATTGTAAACTGTAGTCATTCTTTTGTGCTATCAAATACTAGATTGTATTCATTCTATCTAACTACATTTTTGTACCCATTAACCATCCCCACTTCCCCTTCCCCACCCTATTACCTTTCTCAGCCTCTGGTGACCACTCATCATTCTACTTTCTGTCTCCATGATCTCAATTCTGTTCATTTTTAGCTCCCACAGATATGTGAGAACATGTGAAGTTTGCCTTTCTATGCCTGGCTTATTTCACTTAATGTCCTCCAGTTCCATCCATGTTGTTGCAGATGACAGGATCTCATTCTTTCCTATGACTGATTAGTACTCCATTGTGCATTGTGTATATGTACCACATTTTATTATCCATAAATCTGTTGATGGACACTTAGTTTGCTTCCAAATCTTGGCTATTGTGAACAGTGCTGCAATAAGCATGGGAGCACAGGTAACTCCTCAATAGACTGATTTCCTTTCTTTTGGTTATATACCTAGCAATGGGATTGTTGAATCACATGGTAGCTCTATTTTTAGTTTTTTGAGAAATCTACAAACTTTCCTCCATAGTGGCTGTACTAACATACATTCCCACCAACAGTGTACAAAGGGTCGCTTCTCTCCGTATCCTTGCCAGCATTTGTTCTTGCCTGTCTTTTGAATAAAAGCCATTTTAAATGGAGATGATATTTCATTGCAGTTTTGATTTGCAGTTCTCTGATGATCAATGATGTTGAGCACCATTTCATATACTCATGTGCCATTTGTGTGTCTTCCTTTGAGAAATGTCTATTCAGATCTTTTGCCCATTTTAATCAGAATTTTCTATAGAGTTGTTTGAGTTCCATATATATTCTGGTTACTAATCCCATGTCAGATGGATACTTTGCAAATATTTTCTTCCATTTTGTGGGTCATCTCTTCAACTTGTTGTTTGCTTTACTGTACAGAAGCTTTTCAACTCGATAGGATCCCATTTGGTCATTTTTGCTTTGGTTGTCTGTGCTTGTTGGCTATTACTCAATAAATCTTTGCCTAATCCAATGTCTTGGATAGTTTCCCCTATGCTTTGTTTTAGTAATTTCATAGGTTAAGGTCATAGTCTTTAATTCACTTTGATTTTATTTTTGTATGTCTAGTTTCATTCTTCCACATATGTATATTCAATTTTCTCAGCACAATTTATTAAAGAGATTATTCTTTCCCCAATCCATGTTCTTTACATTTTTGTCAGAAATGAGTTCCCTACAGACTTACGAATTTGTTTCTGGGATCTCTAATCTGTTCCATTGGTCTGCGTGTCTATTTTTTTTTTGCCAGTATCTTGTTTTGGTTACTATAGATCTGTAATATAATTTGAAGTTAGATACTGTGATTTCTCCAGTTTTACTCCTTTTACTCAGGATATCATTGGCTAATCTGGATCTTTTGTGATTTCATATACATTTTAGGATAGTTTTTCTATTTCTGTGAAGAATATCATTGATATTTTGCTGGGGATTGCATTGACTCTGTAGATTGCTTTGGGCAGTATGGACATCTCAACAATATGATTATTCCAATCCATGAACATGAAATATCTTTCCAAGTGTGTGTGTGTGTGTCTACTCTTCAATTTTTTTCTTCAATGTTGTATAGTTTTCACTGTAGAGATCTTTTACTTCTTTGGTTAATTCCTAGGTATTTAATTTTATTTGTAGTCATTGTAAATGAGATTATTTTCTTGATTTCATTTTTAGATTGATCTCTGTTGGCGTATAGAAGTGCTACTGATTTTTGTATGTTGATTTTGTATCCTGCAACTTTATTGAATTTGTTTATCAGTTCTACTAGTTTTTTGGTGGAATCTTTAGGATTTTCCAGCTATAACATCATATCATCTGTAAACAAGGGTAATTTGACTTCTTCCTTTCCAATTTAGATGCCCTTTCTTTTATTCTCTTGTCTGATTTCTCTATCCAGGACTTCCAGTACTATGTTGAATAACAGTGGTGAAAGTAAGCATCCTTTTCATGTTCCACATTTTAGAGAAAAGACTTTCAGTTTTTTCCCATTCATTTTGATACTAGCTGACTTTTATTGTGTTGAAGTATATTCCTTTCATACCCAGTATTTTGAAGGTTTCTATCATGAAGAGATGTTGAATGTTATCAAATGCTTTTTCAGCATTAGTTGACATGATCATATGGTTTTCATCATTCATTCTCTTGATATATCACATTGATTGATTTGCATATATTAAACCATCCTTGAATCCCTGGGATAAACCCCACTTGGTCACCATAGAGAATCTTTTTAATTTGTCATTGAATTCAGTTTGCTAACATTTTGTTGAGGATTTCTGCATCCACATTTATCAGGAATATTGGCTTGTAATTCCCTGTTATTGATGTGTCTTTGACTGGTTTTAGTATCAGGGTAATACTGGCCTCGTGGAATGAGTTTGGAAGTATTTCCTTCTATTTGTTTTGAATAGTTTGATTGGGATTGTATTAGTTCTTCTTTAAATGTTTAGTAAAATTCATCAGTGGTCTCAGGCTTTCCTTTGCTGGGAGACTTTATTATGGCTTTGATCTCACTACTCGTCATTGGTCTGTTCAGGTTTTGAATTTCTTCATGGTTCAATCTTGGTAGGTTGTATGTGTCTAGGGATTTATTGATTTATTCTAGGCTTTGCAATTTATCGGCACATAGTTGCTGATAGTAGCCTCTAATGATCCTTTTTATTTCTGTGATATCGATTGTAATGTCTCCTTTTCCACCTGTAATTTTATTTATTTGGGTCTCCTCCTACTCCTCCTTCCCCTTCTCTCCCCTCTTATTCTCCCCCTTCTCCCCTTCCACCTCCTGCTCCTTCTCCTCTTCTTGTTCTTTTGTTTAGTCTGGTGAGAGATTCTGATAAATTCCACAGTATGTCAATTACATTTTTTAATTCCAGAATTTCTGATTCTTAATTATTTTATTTGTTAAATTTACCTCCTAGGATTCTGAATTCCTTTTCTGTGATATCTTAAATTTCACTGAGTTTCTTCAAAACTGCTATTTTTAGTTCTCAGTCTGAAAGGTGATATATCTCTGTCTCTCCAGGATTGGTCCTTGAGGCCTTATTTAGTTTGTTTGGTGAGGTCATGATTTCCTGGATGGCCTTGATGCTTGTGGATGTTTGCCAGTGTCTGGCATTTAAGAGTTAAGTATTTATTGTAGTCCTCACAGTCTGAGTTTGTTTGTATGCATCCTTCTTGGAGAGGCTTTCCAAGTATTTGAAGAACTTGGGTGTTGTAATCTAAGTTTTTGGTCTCTGCAGCCATGTCTGAATTAGGGGGCACTCCAAGCCCAGTAATTCTGTAGCTCTTGCAGACTTGTAGGGGCACTGTCTTGGTGGTCTTGGATAAGATGTAGAAGAATTCTCTGGATTATCAGGCACATACTCTTGTTCTCTTCCCTTACTTTCTCACAAACTAATGGAGTCTCTCCCTCTCTATGCTGAGCTATCTGGAGCTGGGGGATGGGTGACACAAGCACCACCACTGGGAATGCACTGTGTCAGACCTGAAATGGGTCTTGCTGAAGGCCTGCAATAACCACTGCCTGGCTATCACCTCTGTTTGCTCAACGCCCTGGGGCTCTAAAATCAGCCCCAGGTGGGCTGGTGGCAAAGCTACCCAGGCTTATGTCCTTCCCTTCAGAGTAGTCAGTTCCCTACAGCCCTGGGCAGGTCTAGAGATGCCATCCAGGAGCCAGGACCTAGAGTCAGAAACCTTAGGTATCTACTTGGTTTTCAATTCTATGAGGCTAAGCTGAAAGCCAAGCTACAAGAAAAAAATCTTTTCCATTCTTCCTTTCCCTTTGCATAAGCAGAGGAGTCTCTCCCTGTAGTCACCACTGTCTCAGACCCACAACCAGTATCGGCTGGCTACTGCCAATGTTCACTCAAATCCCAAGAGCTCTTCAGTGATCTCGTGGTGAATGCGGCCAGGCCTGGGACCCTCCCTTCTGGGCAATGGGCTCCCCTCTGGCCTAGGGAAGGTCCAGAAATGCTTTTCCAGAGCCAAAGCCTGGAACTGAGGACTCAAGAGCCTGCTTGGTTTTCTACCAACTGTGGCCAAGCTGGTACCTAAGCTCTAAGACAAAGTCTCCTTTACTCTTCCCTCTCCTTTTCTCAAGCAGGAATGTCTCTCTGCAGCAACCACAGCTGGGAATATAATGGATCACACCTGAAGCCATCACATCTTGAGTCTCACCCAAGGCCCATCTCTGAGTCTCACCCAAGGCCCACGGCAAGTACTACCTGAGTCACTGCTGATTATTCAGGGCCCAAGGGCTATTTAGTCAGCAGGTGATGCATCCTGCCAGGACTGGGTCCTTCCCTTCAAGGCAGTAGGTTCCCCTTCTGAACCAGGGTGTGTCTAAAAATGTCATCCAGAAGCTAAGGACTAGAATGGGGTCTTAGGACTCTGCTTGGTGCCCTATCCTACTATGGCAGAGTTGGTATCCAAGTTGCAAAAGAAAGTCCTCTTTACTCTCCTTTCTTCTCTCAAGTGGAGGAAAGGAGTCTCTCCAGAACTGCAAACTGCACTGTCTGTGATTGGGGGAGGGGTAGTGCAAGCACTTCCTTGGCCAACCCAGCTCATTCCTCATTAGCACCAGGACTTGCCCAAGAATAGAAGTCTCTGTAACCTAGACTGCCTTTTAAGTTTATTTAGAACCCCAGAACACTTTATTCTGTGGTGGCAAGGCTCGCCAGAACTCAGGTTCTGACTGGTGAGATGTGTGATTACCCTCTGACTAGGGCTGCTCTAAATGCTCCCTCCTTGGGCACCAGCTGAGTTCTGCCTGGTGTTGATTTCTGTTGTGACAGGGCAGCACTGAGTTCCAATGCAAAGTCCTATATCACTATGGTCTCCCTCCCGCAAATGCAGATTCTCTTTCTGTGCCACACAGCTGCTGCTGAGAGATGGAGGAGGGGTGGTGCTGGCTACTCAAGACTATCTTTCCTACCCTCTTCAGTGCCTCTTTCAGTGATATGAAGTTAAAATCAGGAGCTGTGATCACTCCCGATTTTTTGCTTTTATGAGGTGTTTTTTTGTGTGTGAATAGTTCAACTTGGTGTTCCTGTGGGGAGAACAACTGATGAGGGCTTCTAGTCGGCCACCTTGCTTCACTTGTATTTTTTTCCCACTGTTCTATCCCCTGAATCTACAATAATGCTTGGAATGTAGGAAGTGCTCTATAGATATTTGTTGACTGAATCATTAATGAATGAATTTTCCTAGATGACTTTTAGCAGTTTGTAGTCATAATGAACATCTCGAATTTTAACATTTAAACTTCTAGGGTAAATTATATTGTCTGAAAGGGGTTTTCTGTTCTTCTGCTGATTCACAAGTAAATATCAAATGCCAAATACAGCTATACACTTGTATTACTCCAGTATCAAGGAGGTAAAGCCAAAAGCCAATAAAATGGTAGAGTTATATTTAGAATTTGGTTGCTGGTATGGAAACACAGATCGACAGTACTGAGGTATCCAGTTCATGAATGCTTCTGCTGGATTTCCAAAGGTCAACCCTACTCTTAAAAGCTTGGTCTTCTGTCAGGGGCTAGAAAGCAAAGAGAAGTGTGCTTAAGATCCTTTATATTGGTAGCATCTCATATTTACATAGCCAGCACTTCATTTTTCATACAATACCTTTTATTATAGAGGATAAATGGCAGTTTTCTGCTGAATTTTAAAATAGTGCATCATGTATAATTCATAAAAACTGCCAGTAGCATCAACATCCTCCTCTGGTATTTGTCCCACTTAAGAAATGTCACATATTAGACTTCTGTGATAGGTGTTACGCCTGCTATTGGGTACAACTGACCTTGTCCTCCTGTCCCTTCCATCACTACCAACAATCATCTGGACATTCAAGATTTTTTAGCTGACAGCGTCAGCAGCTATCCTTTTCTTGTTACACTTTTACTGTTGTCATAGAGACATGGAAACAGCTGAATAGAGTTTTCACATATGGAGTTCCTCAGGAAGGGATGATATTAATCATGCTAGTATATGCCACTAAATTTGTTTCTAAATGATGGCATCAAGATCAGGATCTTGTACTTGAATCTTAAGTGATTTCCAAAGACCATGAGAAGAGTTTCTACCAGGAACTCATTTGGAAGTATTCTGTATTATATAGTGTTTCTTAAAGTGTGGTCCTTGTACCAGCAGGAGAAGCAATATCCTAGAACTTGTTAAAAATGCATGTTATTGGGCTCCATCCCAGACCTAACAAATCAGAAACTCTGTAGCCCATGTTTTAACAAGTCCTCTAGGTAATCCTGATGCAGACTAATGTTTGAAAACTACTTCTGTATTAGATATTTTCCTGGTTCTAAAATAAAATAGCTTTAATGAGAAAATCAAGATGCTCTAGACTCTAGAGATAAACTAAATAAAGGATATTCTGCACAGAAATTTTAAAATCTAAGTTATAGAACAGTGTTTTAGAGCTGGGCTTG
>NW_016804432.1:1157387-1207916 GCF_001698545.2 Rhinopithecus bieti | reverse complement strand
CTGTAGCCCATGTTTTAACAAGTCCTCTAGGTAATCCTGATGCAGACTAATGTTTGAAAACTACTTCTGTATTAGATATTTTCCTGGTTCTAAAATAAAATAGCTTTAATGAGAAAAATCAAGATGCTCTAGACTCTAGAGATAAACTAAATAAAGGATATTCTGCACAGAAATTTTTAAAATCTAAGTTATAGAACAGTGTTTTTAGAGCTGGGCTTGTAAGTTATAGAACAGTGTTTTTAGACCTGGGCTTGAGCTATGGCTCTATAGAAGAGGTACTTATTGAAAATACACAAGCCTTGACCTTACCCAGACCTAGTGAATCAGTGTCTGGGCTGGAGCTGATTTCCTGCTAAAGGGTACCCTAGATGGTTCTGAGGCACCAAGTATAAAAATAAACTACAGCACATGTTACCATCAGTAATCGCTGGGTGATGGGACCAAGAATGATCTTTATTTTATGGACACTTTTTGAATTTTCTGAGTTAGATGCAATGATCATATATTTGTTTTATAATCAGAAAACAATAAGACAAGTATTTTAAAAGGATGATAGCATATTGAATAGTATTTAATCATCTTGGAGATCTGATAAATTGAGGAGTTTATATGTGAAGAGCTCAGATCCTGGAGTAGGATTGCCTGGTTCAAATCCTACAGGCTTACGTATTAGCTGTGTAACTGTCCTTCTAAGAGCGTCAGTTTCCTCATCTCTTAAGCAGAGATAGTAATAATAATGTTTATTTCATATGGCTATTGTGGGAATCAAACGGGAGTACTTAGTACAATGCTTGGCACATAATGAGAACTCAAAATGTTAGTTACTAGTAATACAAGGATATCTATGTTTTATGGTTCTTTATGACAGTATGTTTTATAGCTAGTCTTACTCTCCTCTTTTTGAGACAGAGTCTTGCTCTGTCACCCAGGCTGGAGTGCAGTGGCACAATCTTGGGTCACTGCAACCTCCACCTCCCAGGTTCAAACGATTCTCCTGCCTCAGTCTCCCAAGTAGCTGAGACTACAGGTGCATGTCACCACAGCCAGCTAATTTTTTTTATATTTTTAGTAAAGATGGGGTTTTCTGAAAAGACATATATTAATCAATCAATTAGGTTTGTTTTTTGTGTTTTCAGTGTCTCAGTCTGTCACCCAGGCTGGAGTGCAGTGGTGTGATCATAGCTCCCTACAGCCTTCAACTCATGGGATCAAACAGTCTTCTCACCTCAGCCTCCTGAGTAGCTGGTACCACAGTTGCATGCTGCCAGGCCCGGCTTTTTTAGTTTTTGGAGAGACAGGGTCTCACTATGTTGCTCAGGCTCATCTTGAACTCCTGGGCCCAAGAAATTCTCCTGCCTTAGCCTCCCAAAATGCTGGGATTATAGGTGTGAGCCACCGCACCTGGCCCAATCAATCAGTTTTTATTGTAATTAGACTCCCACTCCTCTCATCTGCCTCTTATTCCTTGCTGTGACTCTCACACCACTCTCCCTCCTCTTTACAAAAAGCTGCATTTCAGTTCTCTTTACATTTAGTGACCACAGCCTTCATATTTCTACTTGTCCCCCTTTTAGTGTGTTGTCTGTTACCTTTGCCATTTTTATTTGATCCCCAAAGTTGCAACTACCAATTATCTCTTGGCATTTAATAAACAGCTGCTAAATTATCTAAAAGTTCAGCATCAACAGCTGTATGTCTGTCTTAGATATGATTAATGATTCAGTTTCTGAAGCTCTGTCAAACAGAAGACTTCTGAGTCTTGGGTTAATAATTGACTTAAAACATATTCTTCCTGGATTTGCACATCCAAGGCAGGGGCTGACGCTGTACCTGATGCACCCTAGCTGGGTGCTCTTGCAGTTGCTGTTTTTAGGTCTGGAGTACAGCTACACTTTTCTTTATCAAATGGAGAATAGTGTGTGTTGAAAGCCTAGCGCCACCTGACTGGGTTCTTTTCATTTCTCCTAGATTTAATCAGAAAATTGTAAACATTGAGAAAAGGAGTTTGGAAGAAAAATGCATCAACTTTCTATTTTCTGGAGTACTTTTATATTGAAAAAAAAGCTTTAAGGCAGTGTTTTTCAGATTTTGGTGCTCATGAGAATCACCTGGAAGACTTATTAAAACACAGATTGGTGGGTTCCACCTCAGAGTTTATGCTTCTGTACGCCTAGGAGGAGGCCTGAAAACTGGCATTTCTTACAAGTTCTCATGTGATACTGATGCTGCTAGTTCAGGGACCTCAATTTGAGAACCATTCTTAAAAAAATGTAGATTCAGGGGGTACATATGCTTGTTTGTTACATGAGTATTACCTGCATAATGGTGGGGGTTGGGCTTCTAGTGTACCCATTATGCAAATATTGGACATTATACCAAAGAGGTAACTTTCAACCCTTCTAGAGAGAACTACCCTTAAAGAACGTACCCATAAGAATCTTGAGAACCTGATCCCCCTAAATAGGGAGGAAAGTTAGCATTAGCTATGCTAGGAGCCTTCTAATCACACATTTCTCCTGTGCTCACTCTCTCTTCCTGATTATTATTACTCATGTCTGCCAATTGTAGCCTGAGAAACAGGGAGCAAAAGAAACATGTGATTAGAAGGCTCCTAGTTTAGCTATTAATAATACTAATTTATCCTACCTGTTTCAGGGACCAAGAAAGTGATCACTCTTATACTCATTAAATTCCCAAGTCTTATCAAATAAGAATAAAAAACCTTTTATCCCTTACCTTAGAGAGATTATCAGTTTACTAATGATTATAATTTTAGTAGCAAAGTCTAAAATTGAGCTCTACTGTTGCCAACCTCTGTATTCTCGTCTACTTATTTCTCAGCCCTACATACCTTTTCATGGTCAATATCTATGGTTCATTCCCACTGTAAGCTTTTGCACTTGCAGTCCCCCAGCCTTAAATGTCACTCTTTCCTGTTTATCCGTGTACATAACTCCTTTCAAAACAGTTTCCTAAGATTCAATTTCCTCCAAAATGTCTAGAAACTTTAACTGCCACAAATAATTCACTTGTTTTGCTTTCCAGTTTATAGTTCCTTATCTCATTTTCTTCTATTTTCTGGTATCTTCTGGTGATTTGTCTCCTTATTTTTCATTTTTCCATCTTCCTGTAACCATAACACTCTTATCTAAAACCAGGAGGTTATGGAGAGAATGAAAGCTAACGAGAGCATCTCCTGTCACTGCCTGAACTTCTTGGCATATGATGCATGGAGTAGGGGCTGCCAGGTTATCCCTGCATAAGAGAACAAGAGGAATCAGGAAAGCACTAAACTTTGCTTTGCTTGCCTCTAAGTTAAAAATTCCATGTTCCTGCTGCCAGTAGTGACAAGGTACCTCAAAAGTTCTTGGCTTCAGCAGCCCCCCAGATCCTAAGCTTAAACTGCTCCTTCTTCTCTTGTACTTACAATAGACACAGTTCCTATGGTTAGGAAGGTAGCACAGACAGAAGTGTAGTGGCTTTCGTTTTGCTTCAATTTTTGCTTCAGTGTTCAGAGAATATAATGCAGTTACTATGAAATGACACTTGATCCATTTACCAAAAAAAATTTTAAAATATGATTAAAAAAAAGAATTAAATGACTCGGCCCCAGGACAAAACTCAACAACAAATTATCACTTCACACTCATAATTACCATGAACATTTGAGCATGGAATAGATGCCAAATGATTCAGGCTAGACAGGTTAGATTCCTCTCTGCTGTGCTGATGAACATTTCAGGTGTATGAAAACACTGCATTGCTGTGAATATCAAAAACACAGCAAGGGTCTCCATGAAGCTGGTAATAGCCAATACACTTACAAACTTAAGGCTTCCAAGAGAAATGTATATATATACACACACACACAGCCTCTGTTTTATTAAAATAACTGATTCTCTCAGATTAATAGTTTTCACATTTTTATTACCTTCTTTAGTGAGTCTTTTTAACTTTCAAATTCAACATACATACCCAGTAGCTTAGGCCGAAGCTGGGTAACTAAGCCCTGCCTGATTCCTGTCCTGTTCCCCATCCAGCCAAAACTTCTGTGAGATCTCATAGCACCTCCCGCAAAACCTCTAGGGTTCCACAGAGCAGAGCTGAAAAAGAAACAATGATACTTTCTATCACTACAGCTTATTGATTTATAGCAAAAGTAATCACTCTAAATATTAAGACACTAGAATCTTATATTTCTCCCTATGCAGTCACTCGAAAGGTAGATTTTGTTATGGGGAAGGAAGCACATTCTTATTATAAACCAGCTTGTGAACAGATACCTGTAATTTCTAAACATTTAGACCTAGTTCTCTGAAGACCATTATTTCCAAACTAGGTAGTATGTGTATAAATACATAGAAAATAAATAAAAGCCACATTAACCATAAAAATTACTGTTTAAGCATTAATTCAACTCAATGTGAGTACTACAGCGTAATAAAAAGAGAAAGCCAGAAAGATATAGGATGAACTTCTGTCATTTACTAGCTATGTGACCTTAGCAAGTTTTTCAACCTTTCTGAATGTAAATTTCTGACTTCTGGTGTTAATATATTTCAGAGTAACTATGTGGTTTAAATATAGACAGAGTCACAGACCTTTCCCCTTTTGCCTAAACCTGATGACAAGGCTAGACACAGACCCTTCTCATTTTGCCCCTAGTCAACTTCCTGCTCTTTGTCTCTTGAGTGATTAGCTAAGATTATGATTGCTTTTCCCTCAGAAACTAGCTAGACACAGAGATAAACCTTTACTGTTCATCTATCTGACTGAGGCTTCCCCTGATTGCAAAATCCCTACTGTAGATCCTCTCACTTGTAACTTGTTGACTCCTAGCTATAAAAGTCTAATGCAACACCATTCTACAGTGATACTCTGATCTTTGGATTTGGGGCACTCTTCCCATTGTGATATCCTGAAAAAGATTAACTTTTCTGGTTTTAGTCTTTGACAATATCAAAAACGTAAAAGTGCCTGACATATAATTAGTTATTGGTAATTACAAACTTTTATTATAGATCTTCTATAAACAGTGCACTGAGAATAACCTATGGAGGGCACAAAGATGAGAAAAATGCATTCTCTGAATTGGCATCTTCTGAATCTAGTGTCAGTTCCATATATTTAGGACTTTAAAATCTTATTTTTGCTAAGTTTTCCTAACTCGTATGACAATAAGCTAATTTTGGCAGATCAGTAAAGGATATGAATTAATTTACAAACTACTTTAATGTGAGTCTTACAGTCATATATTCATAAAAAACTAAAAAGTTCAGCTACAATATGCATACTAATTATTTAAGACTTTGCTGAGATGGCTCTGTATTCCTGAGGCCTTCTCTAACTTTTGCATTCAGAAATAATCTCTATTCTCTGTGTTTCAGTTTGCATTTTCTTTGTACTTTTTAAAAAAGCATCTTTCACATTATGCTCTGCATTAGTCTTAGTTGTACACATGTCTGATGTTTTCCCTAGATTTCAAGTTGTTTGAGGACTAGGTACTGTCCTTTATTTTCTCTGGCACAGTGTCTTAGGCAAAGGAGATACTCAGTTAGTGTTTGCTGAATTGAAAGAGTCTATAATACTACTTGATGTCTTGGATCATACTAACCAGATGGTATGCATATAAATACTTCATAATGTATCAGGGTCTACACTGAGAAGACCAAGAAATTATGAAAGGATAACCAAGAATGGGGTAGAAAAAAAGGGGGGAAGAAGATAATTATGCAATTGAGAAAATCTAACAAGTTAAAATAACACAGGAAACCAATGTATACTGGATAATTTTAAAATAGAGAACTTATTCATATCTTTAGTACGCAAAGGTATAAGAAAGATAGACTATAGTCTAGGTCTTTAGAAATTTTACATACCTTGAAAAATCAGAATCAGGAAGTGGTAATAATGTCAAGGTTGTGACACACAATGTTCCTTTCAACAGCAGGTCACCAGTGGAAAGCTAATAAATGTTAACAACAAAGTCTTTGGGAAGAGGGAGCCCTGATGTGTAGCACTGCCAATGTCTATAGTATAAATTATTCCCACCATGGCTGATTTTAAAAGATCAACATGTCACTTAATGTAAGTTTGCAAAGAAATGCATGCAATTGGTTCCCCCAACCAGTAAGAGCTGGTTTTATCATACCCCTGTAAGTTCCCTTTCTCCCTACCTTCCTTTCTTTACTTCTTTCCTGTTACAGCAGGTCTAGGTGAGAGGGCACATAAGAAACAAGATTTCACCTGGAATTCTGCTCCTCAGTGGCCCCTTTGGGATTATGTTTTGGGGACAGTGAATCACCTCCATGTCACACCTTTGATCGATCACATTTTTCAGTGCCACCTGAAAATCCAAGAATCACTTTGGAAACAAAATGAAAACCCACTATCTTCTTTTAAGCCACTGATGAAAATGGTAGAAAGATTTGCTTCATGTTAAATGTTACCTTCAATTTGACAACATGATGAGAGTTTAGCATCTCTGAATCTTGCAAAAACTACAAAATTATACAAGGGAAACACTGAAGTCACCAATTTACCAGTATTTTTATCTCTTCCACTGTATACTAAACTGTAACTTTTAGTTACAAGTTGCAGCTCCTCAGCCTGGCCACCATTTGCTTATCAAAAATCTATTTGCTTGTTTTCCCTTAACACAAAATATACTCAAATAAAAAGAAAAAATTAGCATGGCTCTGAGCCCTTATGCAAATTAATAAGGCTCAAAGGCCTATGGCTAGAAATGAATCAGATCTCAAGATGTGCAACTACTAATAAAAATGTAGTATAACAGCCCAGTCCCAGAACTCATTCAGGGTCATCACTCTCAGATGTATCATCACCCTGACATCTTTTAGCCTAGCTTGGGCTGGTATAAACAGTAAGCCCATGGAGTTTCCTGGATTTATCTTCAAGGATAATGTAGACAAAATCTGGCTTTGTGCAGCACATACTCTGTCTGTGGTATTTAATGACACTGGAAAATCCCTAAGAAAAATCTTCCTAGAATAACTCAGAGAGGTATCAAAGTTAAAAATAAACCTTATTTTCTAAGTTTAGGCTAGAATGGCTTGGGAGGGCATCCTCCCAGGAAAGGTTACAGAAGTTACTTAGGTTTCAGCTATGTATTTTAGAATCTTACAGGAGTTATTTACTCTGCATTTTCAGAACCTTGTGTTATTTTAAGCAACACATATAAGAATAAAAATTTTTAATCACAACAAGTTTGATAATCTTTCCATGTCCCCACTTGTACAACTACCACATTGGAGTGGGGTCTGGCATGAATTTCTGTAACTGGCATTGTCAACTAAGAGGAGACAGAAAGGAGGTTTGTCTGTACTCTGAAAGAGCAGCAGCTGTAGAGAGGACAGTGGTGGCTGGCAGGGTGCCTAGTGAAGGGAGGGACATGCCTACACCACTGGCACCTGTGAGGGCCAGTTCGTGCACTACCATCATTATCGAGGCTTTCCTGAAAGCCTTCAGAGGGCACACACAAGCTAAAATCTCACACATTTAGATTCATTTTCAATTATGCCACTTAAAATATAAGCACCAACAACAGAATAAATTTAATGTCAAAACTGAAAATGTTGGCACTTGGCACTAAGAAGTTGTGATGCACTTGAGGCTTAACTGGATCTTCAAACTGGCAATGGCTTGAGGCATGTTTGGATTGCATTATTTAAACTAGAACAGAAAATCAAGATTCACTGGATTGCCTTTTCTAGGATGTCCAGAGAAGTTAGCTCCAAAAATCAATCAAGAACTCAAAAGTAAATGAAAGCTTGAGAGGAAATTCTCACGGATATTTGTATTTTTTTTTAACCTTGATTCCCAGAATTTAAACCTATGTCTGTCTGAGGAATTCTGCACCTTAATGAGTTTTGAGAGAAGACAAAGTCCACTTCTCACTATGAGAGCACAAATGGCTAAACTTTCACTTCCTCAGTGATCCTTGAGGCTAAGATGTAAGTCCATGACAGACTCAGCTGATCAGACATATTTTATCTCCCTTCCCTGCTCCTCTACCCCATAAATCCTAAACTAGTGATATCAAGAGGCAGGAACAGGGAAGATGCCATTTTGGAGACTGCACAGTAGCAGCAGATGCATCCTATCTCCAGGAAAGAGTCGGGGGGCAGGAGTGTAGTCCATGGTGGGGTGCAACTGTGGTAGGCAGGGCTCAGTGGCACGAGCAGCCCTGCTCTTACCAGATGGGTTTCATGGCATGAATCCAGGCTCTGGTTCTACTTCCCTGCTTACTTTTGCTTTTTCCAATGTCCTGAACCTGGTTCTGCAGGCTTCTGGTGTTTCCGTGAGTTCCCCAAGGCCTTTTCAACAAATTTCTTTTCTGCTGCAAACAGCCAGTCAGTTTCTTGGCTAACAACTAAACCTACTGATTTTACAAATAAATTATAGCCAAACATTTTCTTTTTCAAAAGAGTTGTTAGACTTAAAAAAGACAAATATCTTATGTTTCCTACTAAAGAGGCTTTCATCTGCAACCATATTTTTTAATTAAAGTGGCAGCCTGGTAGTTGTTTCTATGCTTTCCCAAAGATCACTTCTCCTTAGGTTCACTAGAACCAGCCCAGGGACAACTCATTTCATCACCCCTTCCTTTCTCTCTCACCTCTCATTTTTAAGAGCCTACCTGCACTTCAAGTAAATTAGCAGCAACATTTACCAGTTCTTTCCTATATATACACCTTTACCTCTTTTCTCCAGGTATTTGCTATCTTTCCACTGCCCCAAGTCCAACACCCTGTACTCTATCAGCTGTGCTTAATCCCTGGCTTCTTATAGTGATTCCTCCCAGAAGGGTCTGGAACTCCCCACCATCACCTGCATTTTGTGGCTTATCTTTACTAGGACACTCTTTACTATGAACTTTCAAGGTATAAAAGTGATTCTTCCACCCCTGCATAAAGTAGACATTTCACAAATACCTGACCATTCTAATATTTCTGTTTGGTGCTCCAAATACTAGGTCTTCTGTCTTTCTAGTTTACTGCTAACTCAATTGTGGATTGTTGTAGGAAAACTAATAGGACCTCCTGACATACATGAAGCAAGAATAGTACTACTAGAGTGAGCAAAAGCTGATGATTAGCAGTAATCTAGAGAAGAGACGAAGCAAAGTATGAGTAAAAAATTATTCCCATGTGCTTTGAAACTGCTCTGAAACGATACTGTGGATTCAAGCCTTCAAAACATTTGTTGCAGAATGGCCCATCTTTGTGCGGAGGTAGAATTGCTCATCCCATCACTTAGATAGGGAAGTTGGTCAACTTGCTAATTTCTACCAAAGGCTATTGACCTGAACCCCTAGTAATGATTTTTTCTAAAGCAGATGAATTTGCTTTCAACCAACAATCATAAATGCCTATCATCTTGCTAAGGAATGTAATCTTATCCTCTCTACCATCCAGTTCCGTTAAATTCTGGTTGTGATAGGTAGTATCTGGGGAGAATTGTTCGAACAATTTCTTCTAAATGTTCTAAGTGATATCATTAGAATAGGCAAAAGATTATATACTGGACTATAATCTCCGGTCTCCTATGGATTGCTGGATTTTAGTCTTCAGCATTTACAGAGGAGCAGAAGAAACTGAGAAATAAAATCCATTACCTTGAGTGGTGATGTAGATATTTTCTAGTCCAGACTCACTGTCTCCTCCATAAAACTGCATGTGAGAAATGATCTTTGGCCATGTATACAATGAAAATCTTTATTTTCCCTGAGGGTGTCTCTCTTTTTCTTTAATAAGTATTCATGTAACTGATATATATTCCTTTTCACTTTGCCTACTGGGAAGTTCAGATGCAAGAATAAGACTGAGAGAGACAGAACTGTGAAAGAACTTAGAGCCTGATTATTTATATTTTTCTGCTAGCCTTACTTATTTTATGATATATAAATACATATATGTTTATATATGTGTATATTTTTATATATTATTGTTCTTTATTTTTATTGACAATTCAGCCATTATTTTCTTATTTATTTATGCCTTAATAAGCTTCTGCAATCCTTTTATATGTATACATATTTAAACAGATTTAAGGTGGCTAAATAATGTTGGGTGAACTTTAGCCATTTTCACTATTAACAATAATCAGTTAGTAAGTATATACCACTGTGTGTGTGAGGTGCTTGATGCGTGGAAAGATGCCAGATCCCTAAGGCAAAGTCCCTGACCTCAAAAGTCTTGAAATGTAATTGAGATAATAGGGTTGGTACAAGGAATACGATATCATTACTATATTATATATATATAAAATGGATGGACAGGTCATGTAGTAAGATCCTTCCTGCCTAAAAGGATAAAATGAAAACAGATACAAGATGCATCACAAACATGTCTCCCAAACAGTGCAACTCCCCTCTCATTCTCTGCCATCTCCTGATGCCTAGGCAGTACCCTGCCCCCTTCTAAATCTAGGATGATTTTATTTAAAAAATTTCAAGGATGTATGGATCACAAAATGGAGCACTGTTATTTTATTTTCAGTAACTTTTCTTATTGTACATTTTAAAGCATTGATGTTTTAACATGCCTCAGAAATAAAATTAACTTCACAACTCAGAATGTATACACACCTAAAACATAAGTTTCACAAAACAGTATCTTTTCTATGTTTGGCACACAATATTCTCTATTTTGTTCAATTTTCTTTCTTAAAACATACTTCTTAGGAGCCATTTAATTTATCATAAATAGCACTGTTTTAAGAAAACAGGAAGTTCAAATTTCCAGTGGCCAAATGTTTTAATTTTCTGAAGGAAAAACTATTCTTTTAAAGATCAAAGGAGATGGGATAGATGATACAGCACACTGCCTCAGATGGAGGATACAGCATACTGCTTCTTATCTCCTAAGTATTTGCTTAGAAATCCAAAATATGTAGATTTATGAGTCATGCAACTCTCCCTTAGAGGAGAAAATACATCCTTAAGTTGTATTCCCAGTAGGAACACATCAACCCAGGCACGTAAATCAAATTTCAAATGCTTTTGGTATTAGTGTCTGCAGATTCTAAAAATGGGCTTAACTTATAATTCAGCTTTTCTCTAGCCTGAGTTATAATAAACTGGAAAACATTTATATATGCATATAATTCAGTAATCCTGAAAACTGCATTATTAGTGACTAATCAGTGATTACCTTAACCTTAGATTTTTTTCACCAAAGAAATAAATTATTCAGCAAACAAAGCAAAAGAAAAAAAAGACCCAGCCCTCTTTCATGAACTGAGACATTGTTAATCACCCAACTTAAAGAATTTGGGAAGTAAAATACTGTTATTAATAATTCTGTTGAAACATGATCAAAATTGTGATTGGAAACACTTCCAATGTTCCAATATAACCCTTAGGCTTATTCATGCCAGAAACATCTCATCTGGGCCTCAACATTCCCCAAAGGAAGACTAGGAAAGTTATAATCTTTTTACCATGTCAAGTCTAAGATAATACTTAATTGTTACTGTGTACTTGCAATTCCAGATCACATTGGACAGAAACCCCTACCTTTAACCAATAGTTCTATTCTAGTTACAATCATATCACATTCACTTCTCAGCCTACCAATTAATATCCAACCAAATTAGAGCTTGGTGAGTTTCTGGCAGGTTTGTGACACTGTGCCTAAAACCTGTAATTTTAACTAATTATAGAAATTCTGGGCAGGAAGCCTTCTGAAAAGATATCAGCTTCATTCCCTTCATTTGAAACTTTGAAACTGCCCCAGACCAAGAGTTCTCCCTTCTATTTTAACTTGAAGAGAAGAAACGATATTAGCACGAAGGATCACTCACTGCAACTGGAACCATACTAGGTCCACAACATGGATGATCTGATTTAATCCTTGTCTTAATGTAGTAGGAATTATCCCCATTTTAAGAGGGGGAAACTAACGCTCAAAAAAACAGCTGATCAAGCGGAAACAGAGGGTTCACTTTAGAGCTGGGATCTTACCCAAGATCCATAATCTGATTCCAGAAACTAATGCTTCTGTCGTCTCTCCAGATGTGGGCTGGAGCTGGCTACTCAGAGTACACATCTCTTCTCAAACCCACATTCCATGAGGTCCCATCAATAGCTTGAAATCAGCCTTGGTGGGAGTAATCACACCTTGCAAACTGGTAAATGCTACAGATCACGTCTTTTTTCTTCAGAGAGGTATTTACTAGCACACTACTGCCTATAATATTTGTATTTAATATTTTACAAATGTCAAAATTGGGTGTTTCTGTTGATCAAGGTTTTTTTTTTCAAAAACAAATAGTAGCAAGAAAGTGTAGTTAGAGTATATTTCAGCATTTGCTTCCCACATTTACTTTCTATGTCTCCTTGCCTACCATGAAACAAACTTAGAGATTTTAGTTATCTAAAAGTAGTTATAATAATATAAATCTCCATGCCTCCATTATCCAGATTTAATATTTATCGACATATGGCCAACCTTATTTCACTGTACTTCTCAAACATGTTTTTTTCTTCTCCCCAGCTGGATTATTTTCAAGGAACTCTCAGACATTATATCATTTTATTTGTAAATACATCAGTTTGTACTTCTAAGAGATAAGCTCATTTTAAACATTATCACAATACTATTATCACACGTTAAAATTATCAGTAATTCTTTAATATTATCTAATAATTGGTCCATATTTAACCTTCTCTGACTCCCTCAAAGCTCTTGTTCACAAAGTTGCTTTCTTCAAATCAAGATCCAGAGCATCTGGATGAAGTGTCTTTAAGTATTAATTTATTTTAATCTGTTAATTAATTTTTTGATAGTCCTCCCCCTTTTTTATCTTTTGCCACTTATTTGAGTCATTTGTCCTGTAGGATGTCTTACATTTTGGATTTTGCTGATTGGTTTCCATGGTATCATGTGACATCTCCCTCTTTCTTCTGAGTTTCTTGAAAATTGGTAGACCTAGAGGTTTGATCAGACATATGTCCTATTTTTTGGCAAGTATATTTCATGAGTGAGGTTGTACTTCTACATCACATCGGAAGGTGAGTAATTTCTGCTGTCTTTCTTTTGTTAATTAGTAAGTTTTCGTCTTCTCATCCTAATTCATCTTATAAAAATTCTCCATCAACCTTTCATCTAATTGTATGGGCAGTAATTGATGATCATTTCCTAGATTCATTATTTGAGCGAGGGTGACAAAAGAGTGATGGTTTAGGTCTTTTTTTCCTTCTCCATGCAGTGGCTGGAATTCTGTAGAGCAGACATTTTATGCATCAACTATTTGGTTAACCTGAATTACAGTTTGTACAGGAATGACAGCATAAATGTTTTCTTTCCCTTTACTAACTAGTTTACAGAATGAATTTATACCCTCATATCCTTCAGGGTAACAGAAAGCTTATTTTCTTTTCTTAAAACTTTTTGATATCATTATGCACTAATGAATATTAATATATTTGATGTGTTTCCATAAATTGCAGACATTAATTTTTGATTCTTGGAAATTATTTTCTGTGTCTTTTTGATATGACCCCAGTACTGTTGATGGCTTCCTTGCTTTCAGGTATATTCCAGGCTCTTACAAATTTCCAGACCCAGTCCTAGAAACAGACATTTTTAGGAGGAGCCTGATTTTTTACAATGGGAAGTGGCTCTGCCCACCATTGAAACTGATTGTGTCTCAGGAGAAATTCTCAATCAGAACGGGCCAAGCACTCACAGAACACAGATGACACATACAGAGTACTGTCAGCCAGCGTCTGAAATTTTATTACTTAGAGCAAATGTTGCCAATTTATTACAGGATCTGTCATGGTAAAGTATACAATATAATCTTTACTCATAATCTAACTGTTTATTGATAATCTCAAGCATATGAATGAGTGGCTGTCTAAAAAACTACCCTGTATGCATCCTTTATATATGAATAGAGCACTGGGCAAATTCAGATTTTCAGAGACCTGAAGTCTAAACAATTTGTGGGGTGCCCTCTTTTAGAAAATTAACATGAAATCGCAAGTTGGCCGAATAGGAACTGCTCCAATCTGCAGCTCCCAGCGTGATGAATGCAGAAGATGGGTGATTTCTGCATTTTCAACTGAGGTACCTGTTTCATCTCATTGGGACTGGTTGGACAATGGGTGCAGCCCACGGAGGGTGAGCTAAAGCAGGGCAGGGCATCACCTCACCTGGGATGCACAGGGGGTCAGGGGATTTCCCTTTCCCAGCCAAGGGAAGCCGTGACAGACTACCTGGAAAAATGGGACACTTCTGCCCAAATACTGTGCTTTTCCCAAGGTCTTGGCAACCGGCAGACGAGGAGATTCTCTCCCATGCCTGACTCAGCAGGTCCCACACTGATGGAGCCTTGCTCACTGCTAGCACAGCAGTCTAAGATCAAATTGCGAGGCGGCAGCCTGGCTGAGGGAGGAGCATCCACCATTGCCGAAACTTGAGTGGGTAAACAAAGTGACCAAGAAGCTCAAACTGGGCGGAACCCATTGCAGCTCAACAAGGCCTACTGCCTCTAGACTCCACCTCTGTGGGCAGGGCATGGCTCAACCAAAGGCAGCAGACAACTTCTGCAGACTTAAACATCCCTGTCTGACAGCTCAGAAGAGAGCAGTGGTTCTCCCAGCATGGTGTTTAAGCTCTGAGAATGGACAGAATGCCTCCTCAAGTGGGTCCCTGACTTCCATCTAGCCTAACTGGGAGACACCTCCCAGTAGGGGCCGACAGACACCTCATATAGGCGGTTGCCCCTCTGGGATTAAGCTTCCAGAGGAAGGATCAGGCAACAATATTTGCTGTTCTGCAGCCTCTGCTGGTGATACCCAGGCAAACAGGATCTGGAGTGGAGCTCCAGCAAACTTCAACAGACCTGCAGCTGAGGGACGTGACTGTTAGAAGGAAAACTAACAAACAGAAATAAATAGCATCAATATCAGCAAAAAGTCACCTACACCAAAACCCCATCTGTAGGTCACCAACATCAAAGACCAAATGTAGATAAAACCACAAAGACTGGGAGAAACCACCACACACCAGCCTGGGCGACAGAGTGAGACTCTGTCTTGGAAAAAAAAAAAAAAAAAAGAAGGAAAACGTGGCACATGTACACCATGGAATACTATGCAGCCATAAAAAAGGATGAGTTCATGTTCTCTTCAGGGATCTGGATGAAGCAGGAAACCATCATTCTCAGCAAACTATCACAAGGACAGAAAACCAAACACTGCATGTTCTCACTCATAGTTGGGAATTGAGCAATGAGATCACTTGGACACAGGGCGGGGATCATCACACACCAGGGCCTGTCAGGCGGTGGGGGACTGGAGGAGCTATAGCATTAGGAGAAATACCTAATGTAAATGATGAGTTGATGGGTGCAGCAAACCAACATAGCACATGTATACCTATGTATCAAACATGCATGCTATGTACATGTACCCTAGAACTTAAAGTATAATAATAATAATAAAAGAAAATTAACATGAAATCCCAAATACAAAATTAGGCAAGAAAGTGAATATTTATTAAGGTTGAGGGAAAGAAATTATAGCAAGTTATTTAAATATAAAAAAGCTAGAAAAATGCAGAAATCACAAAATATGAAAAATAATATTTCTATAAATGTATTGCCTGTTATACTTCTATATTATTCCTACATTTTTTGTTGCCTACTCTTTGATCCCCTTTTCATATTGTAATAATTTTGTGATATCACGCTATAGAGATATGAGAAAGATAATTCAGTCTCTCCTCTGGTATGATTGACCAGACTTAAATTTCTGATAGTTGGAACACATAAGAACTTGTGACCTATAGAAACATTCTCTTATTTGTAGGACTCTTATGGTTTGTGCCTTATCAGAAATTTTATCCTATAAAATTTTTTAAAATCACATAAAATTTTATAAAATGTATAAATTCTATTTTAAGTAACCACCCCCCAAAGAACAAATGTATGATGAATTTATAATTGTATATACCAGTACATTATCTAGTATATTTTTGATAGGTGAGAACTTACATTTTTACTAGAGATCAATTAGAACAAAATCATCCAGTTACATACAAGTTTACATGTTTGGTGATTGAAAATTTTCCACAGAATAGCTTCTGGTTCTGTACATTGTAATAACCATTTCTCATTTATTGACTATATACTTCTAGGACTGGGTGTTGTAGGGTACATTTATAATACAACATAGCCACTGGCCTTGCTGGGAGAGTCAGCTGAGTGTGTGGTAGAATCTAGAAGCCACTCCTTTGCTGGCATGGCTGGCAATAGCTTAATTATACACAGAAGTGACTGCAGACTTTATGCACATCCTACTAAACTCTGAGTAAATGTGTCTCCAACCCTTAGTCTCCTCTGCCCAAAGCTACCCCCAATACCACCCAACATGAGGAAAAGTGAAATGAAGGAAAAGCTGGAATGGAACAAAACAGTTGTCTTAACCAATTGTGGTTAAAATACCTCACTTTAGCAAATATTATGAAAACATATGATCACACAGACATACTTCTCAGGCCCTCTCAGGGCCTTGGAAGAACCCATACAAGTGAGGGGCTCTGAAGTTTAAGCTTCATTGGCTTCACAGTAATCATCTGTCTTGAGAGAATCATCACCTCACTGTTGAATTTCCAATGGTTAATCAAAGCATTTTGACCTTCCTATCTAGAATGTTTTTACAACTCCTTTAACATTTAACTTTGACTCTTTGACTCCATCCTCAGGGGTCCTCAGTACCTACACACAGAAGCCAAGCATGTAATACTTTTACACTGTTGGAGTGGAATAAAAGAGTAATTGTGTTGAGATCAGTTTTTTCTTATTGCATTGGTGGAGTGAATAGTTAATATGAATCTATAGCTTATAAAGAGCTGTTTGTGTATTAAAAATACATCTATATAAATATATCTAGCCACTCTTGGCTGAAACCCAAGAGCACTACAAGTAAAAACATAAATAACTCATAGCAAGTAATTTCTAGTTATTATTTTGGTTAGTATTCTAGCATACTCACTAGCAAGAGTAGAAATGATGTCCTTGCTTTAGTTATAGTAATCTATGCCTGTCAAGCCTGGGAGTTGCCAGCAAATATTTCAGGAAAGTTTCCAGAGCTATTATTAGATATAATACAGACTTTCCTACCTAGTTTTCAGCCATTAGATCTCTGGCAGATGCCTCAGTGATTATAGTGGCAGTAATGCTTGGCATCCCGACACAGACAGCCTGCTCCAGGACCAACGGCAGCAACTGACTGGGATTTTACAGGGGAATTTTATTTTATTTTCAGATACTTCAACACAAGGACAAGGTCATTCCCAATGCCAAAACTTCTAGTTAAGCTTTAACTTATCCTTATGCATCAAAAGAACTGAGATAGAGAAAAACAAACAACTCCCAAACCCACAGAAGGCCCAGTTACTAAGAAAAAAAAAAAGTCTTTAAATTTAGTATTAGGAACTCTGAATATCTAGAATACAGTTTCAAATTGAACATCACCACCACTGAAATCACAGGTAACATTTATTTGGGACTTACTATTCATCAGGCATTGCAACGAATGCCTGCGGTATCCTGATTTTGCAGATGAAGAGGACAAGGCAGTGAAAGGATAGCAAACTTGACCTGGTTGCAACTAGCAAATGTAGGGTAGGGTGGGGACCGGGATTTGCCTTTAGGCAAGCTAATCCCAGAGACAGATTGTTAATCACCGCTCCATATTGTCTTGCAGTATTAGTATGCTTGAAAAAAACTCTTGATTTTAAAGTTGGAGAGGTAATAATAATTAAAATCTTTGTTAGTACAAGAAAGAAAAAATATTTATGCTTTTTCTTTCTTAATTTCTAAATAGATCACATGTATGAAGACAACACTGAATTTGGAGTGGATTTTCATATAGCTGGCAATGTAACATTCAGGTTTCTTATCACTTAAAAGCAGCATTTATGTGCATATTCGAGACAGATTAAATCAATAACGTTGGAAATAATTCTTCAATAGACTATATTAAAAAACAAATATGAGAAAAATTGATTATGAAAGATGAATAAATTCGAGAGGTCTTCTGTACAACATTGTACCTATAGTTACAATACTATATTGTGCACTTAAAATTTGTTGAGTGTAGATCTCACATTAAGTGTTCTTATCACAACAAAATCAAATGAAAACAATAATGACAACAAAACCCCTAAGCCTGTATCAACCTGTTAGAAGAAAAAGGAATAATTAATTTACATGTTTGTTTTTTAAAAATCTTCTGACTATATGCAGAGAGACAAATATTCTAAGGACAAAAATAATTTTAAGAATTTTCAAATCTGGCTCATTAAATTTGTTGCTGGTAGCAGTTTCGGTGTAGCAAATCTGAAACTATTTTGTGTGTGTTGTAGGACTGAGGAAATAAGTAAATATGTTGATATTGTGGTGTACCAGGATTATTACTTGGGAGAATGGAAATGCAAATATGAAATGCAGACCCAGTAATGCTGAAATGAAATTGATGGTAGCAGTATAGCAACAGTATACCATATAGCTATAATACTACTGTGTATGCATGTTTTCATTCTATTACCCACTGAAAGGACCTAGAAGCAGGCCACTCCAGGAGCAATAAGCAAACCTACTATCTAGACTAGGGTTTCTGAATACCATTCCCTCCCTACTAAAAGGGACCAGGGATGGGACCAAGTTAGGGCTGAAGTATCTAGACGTACATCTGAATGTACCATGGAGGATGTGCTGAAACTGATGAGGACAAGTCAAAAAGAAACAAGCCAACTCAGAAGGGCTCCTGCTGATGATCACATTTGGTACAATTTGAGTATCAAAATGAAAAATTACAGAACTAGATTATAATACTATTGAATTGAGAAATGGTCAGGGTCAGTGGTTCATGTCTGTAATTCAAACACTTTGGGAGACTAAGGCAGCCTGATTGCTTGAGCTCAGGAATTTGAGACCAGCCTGGGCAACATGACAAAATCCCATCTCTACAAAAAATACAAAAAAATGATCCAAGCATGGTGGCCTGTGCCTGTAGTCCCAGCTACCCAGGAGGCTGAGGTAGGAGGATCACCTGAGTCCAGAAGGTTAAGGTTAAGACTGCAGTGAGCCAAGATGGTGCCACTGTACTCCAGTCTGGAGACAGAGTGAGATCCTGTCTAAAATAAAATAAAAAAGAAAAGAAAAGAAGGAGAGAAAGAAAAGAAAAAAATAAAATGATCAAAAATGGTCAAAGTGTATTAAGGTTTAGTTAGACAGGATGGAGTCCCAGAGATCTATTGTACAGCATGGTGACTACAGTTAATCATAATGTATTGTACACTTGAAATTGCTAAAGGAGTAGATTGTAAATCTTTCACCACAAAAAAATAAGTATGTGAGTTGATGAATGTGTGTGTTAGTTTGATTTTATCATTTCACAATGTATACAGATATCAAAATATAATATTATACACTCTATAAAGTTACTTGCCAATTATACCTTAATAAATCTGAGAAAAAACAAAATTATCATGTTAAAAGGTATAATAAAAAAGAAAAAGTATATCCAAAAGTACACAGTGATTCTAAACAATTTAAGGGTAGAGGAATGAGGGAAAGCCAGAAAAATGAACTAATAAATGTAAAAGTAATGGTAGAAATAGAAAAGTAGAATTTCACTGTCACATAGTAATAGCCAATTCAGGCAATGATTGGCTTAATATCAATGGATATTAAAATCACTAGGGAAAAATCTGGGAAACAGAATATTCACACAGTTTCAAAGTATCACTGTGCAGATTATGTTTGAATTTTTAAGAAGCTTCTTTACAATGAAGAAATCATGCAGACACTATCTTTATCTTAACATTGTCAGTAATGAAACACATTGACAATCTTACATAGTCTGAGAATGACCGTGGGAAGGACACAGTGTTACCTGTAAAGATAGATTGCCAAAAATGCTTAATCTTAATCTAATCATGAGGAAAGAATCAAACAAATCCAAAAGGAAGGACATTTTGCAAAACAAATACCCTGGATTTTTGAAAAATGTAAATGTTATACAGAACAACAACAACAAAAGTTGAAGAACTGTTTAGTTTAAAGGAGATCACAAAGATCTGATCATTAAATATAGTGCATAATCCTGGATTGGATCCTAGGTTGGAAAACAATTACCTAAATGATATTATTGTAGCAATTGAGGAAACATGACAAAACTGTGTGCTATATAGCAGTACTCTATCACTACTACTTTGTCAATATTTCCAGGTATTTTGCAGAGAATGTTCTTGTTCTTAGGATGTCCATGCTGAGGAATTTAGGAGTGAAGTGTCTTGTTATCTGTAATAATTCTCAAATGATTCAGCATGAGTATATGTTCATATTAATAATATATAAATGTATGAACAAAACTATATGACACATTAATCAATGTTCTATAGAGTTCAAGAGAGTAAGAGAACAAATGCAAGTGTGGAAAAATTAATATTTAATAAAGTTGTATGAAAGAGTATATGGGTGTTTTCTTGTACTATTCTTGCAGTAGGATGTGGTTTGAAATTGATCAAAATAAAAAGGAAATTATTATGGGAGCCATTTAAATTCAGTTTGAAAAGGATGATCAGCAAATTGCTATGTGGAAAGAATAAGACAATTGCTGCTTTGAAACAGCTTATGGGGAGCAGTGGAATAAACTAATGAACTCAGTAGGTCCCATTTGGTATTACGCTTGGTTAACTGAGTAAAAACCAGAACAACAACAACAAAAAAACTTAAGTAACATATTTTAACGTTAGCCTGAACAATTTTTAGTTTCTTCTTTGTGAACACAACGGTGTAATGAACACCACCTATGTCAAACACATGGATCATTTGGTGCAAAATTCTTTTATCTGGTTTCCAGTTTCAGTTATGAATATACTTTCTCTCTGAAAAGAGTTATTTTCCCTTAACTTTTATTATGGATCTATTAAGCACAAATTTTCCTAAATCCTCTTTGAATCTTTCTTTAGAGGTCTGTATCTACATTATTTCCATAATGTGACCACTGCATAAAAAAGACTGTTTTTATTTATTATATTTTATTTTCTGACTTAGAACTCCACAGGTTTTTCTTTGTGCTGCTTTACAGAGATTTGATGAACAGGTGTGTTTGGTCCTAGCCATATGCTACAAAGTTTTATAGTCTTCAATCATATTCCTTTGTTTTTTCAGCCTGAAGGAATGACATTCTAATCTTTTTAATCAGTCTGGTTATTGCCACTTCAATGTCACCCACTCACTTTTAATTGCCCTTCTCACACCTTCCCCATGCAGTTATATTTTTCTGCAGGCAAAACAACTGAAACAGAACTTATTTCTCCAAGTCTCTTTATACAGTCTAAGGTGCATTTACAGTTTCATTTCCCAGACTTTGATAATTTCTGACAGCTTTTTTTCCTAATGAAATATAACTTTTGTTTGCAGCTGTACTTCAGCTTGTTAGTTCCAGGGACAAACTGCAGGACTTTTCCTGAAGCAGAAGTGGACTCTTGGAAATTACCATTTTAGAAATATAAAATATAACTTAGATTTCCTCCCCTAAAAGCATTATGTTTCACATGCATACAACAAAATTGAACCTCTATGGTCCCGAAACATTCAGAATCTATTTGTGATACTTTTAATTCTATAACACAGCCCTTAAAAAAAAAAAAAAATCAATTTACAGCCAGCTTGTCCCTGTAGGGAAATCTCACCAACCAGAGCAAATCTTGTTCAGCCCTTGAAGTAGCTGAGCTAAAGGAAGGACGAGCCCTTTTGTCCCAGAAGCCACAGTGTAGAATGGACAATGATCAGAGGTTCCCTTGTGTCCTGAGATGCTTTCGATGAAGGTGGGAAGAAGGTACATCTGTTAATGATTATCTGCTTCCCATTATTCCTTAGCATGTGTGGGAACAACGTGTAGCTCCCTTAGTGGCACTGTGTGTCTCAAAGGTTGATTCAATTGTAACAGGCAAGTTATTAAGTACAGCATCTTGCAAGGGGCTCTGAGAAACCCTATGAAACTGAAGGCTGATTTAGAATGAAATTGAGTTTTCAGAGATATTGAAAACTTTGGTTTGAAAGAAAAAATATCTACAGTAAAGATAGGTATACTTATAAGCCACACATCCTTAGTACCACAAAATCACAATATTAGAATCTCACGGAATCATTTGGTCTTGTCTTCTACCTTCAGATATTTAAAATAATAGATGCCTTAAGGGAGTAAATGGGAGTCTGTTTTGAAGATCTCTAGGGCATAAGGCACAACAGCTTCCCTTCCAATGGTCAATAATGTTCTTCCTCTAGTTTCATTTACATCCTCAAACATGGAGAACAAGTGATCTTCAACTAACTCATATGCCTGAAGACATGAATCAAGCCACACCTTCATCCATGTCCTCTCCTGTCTCAACAACTCCATTCGTCTTGTTTTTCCTCATAGAAACTATTTTCTATATTGATCTTAGCTATTCTTGTTTGAACCAACATGAAGCATAATCTAGCAATTTTGCAAGCATAGTCTGTTGACCCCTAAGGGTCCCAAGACACCCTCAGAAGGTCTGCAAAGTGAAAACTATTCTGATAATTACACTGTTTTTATTTGTCTTTCTCACTGTGTTACCATTTGTGCTGATGGTACAAAAACAATAGTGTGTAAAACTGCTGGTGCCTTAGGAAGAGTAAAGGCAAAGCTGCCAAGCTACTAATAGTTTTTGTCTTTACCACCATACAGTTACAATTTTAAACAGAAAAGGAAATTTCTCTTAAGAATGTCCTTGGATAAAGTAGTAAAAATGATTAATTTCATTAAATCTCAACTCTTCAGTAAACATCTTTTGAATATTCTGTGTGGCAAAATGGAAAGTATGCACTAAGTATCTCTGCTGTGTATGGAAGTATCATGACTGTCTCAACAAAAAGCCCTTGAGGCCGGGCGCGGTGGCTCAAGCCTGTAATCCCAGTACTTTGGGAGGCCGAGACGGGCGGATCACGAGGTCAGGAGATCGAGACCATCCTGGCTAACACGGTGAAACCCCGTCTCTACTAAAAAATACAAAAAAAAAAAACTAGCCGGGCGAGGTGGCGGGCGCCTGTAGTCCCAGCTACTCCGGAGGCTGAGGCAGGAGAATAGCGTGAACCCGGGAGGCGGAGCTTGCAGTGAGCTGAGATCCGGCCACTGCACTCCAGCCTGGGCGACAGAGCAAGACTCCGTCTCAAAAAAAAAAAAAAAAAGCCCTTGAATGACTGTTTCAGTTGTGAGCTGACCTAGCTCCTTTTCTCATGGAACATAATCTTAACTCAAAACAGTGATTCACAGACAAACTATGGTTATTAAGATTTGGGTATGTGACACACATTTTCTCAAAAATAAATGAAGTGAATCTATCACTTCAAGGGAAACTTTTTTTTTTTTTTTTTTTTTTTGGTCAATTACAACATTTGGACTTTCAAGCAACTTTAGTATTCAACACAGTGAGCCTGAAAACCTCTCAATACTTAATACTTACTGATAAGTATTACTTAACAACACTTTTCTGATAATATTGATGATGATGTCAATCAATGTGATTTTTTTTTCAGTATTACATAAGGAAATATATCAACATTTAGATGTTCTGTGTGTTGCAGAAAACTAATATTCTTCAAACGACCAATGTGAGAAATTACAGAATGATAATTAAAAGATCCACTCAAAATGTAGACAGGCCAATGCATTTAATGGAATAAAGTATGAAAATTCGCTGATACAGTTTCAGATTCCAGGTTGTTACTGAGGACCACTCATCTAGTTCTGTTGTGGTATCAAACGGAATGAAATACTGCTCAGCAATAAAAGGAATGAACTATTTATACCTGCAAAAACAAGGATAAATCTCAAAGAGTTTATGCTAAGCGAAAGGCCAGTTTCAAAAGGTAGCATATGGTATGATTCCATTTATGTAACATTCTGGAAAAGGTAAAACCGCAGTGGTGGAAAAGAGCATAGTGGTTGCTGAGGGTTAGGGATGGAGAGACAGTGTAAGTAAGTACAAGGGTATAGGACAAAATAAGTTTTTAGAGTGATGGAACTGTTTGAATTGTGATTGTGGTAGTTTCATGAATCTCTCTCTATATATATGTGTTAAAACTCCTAGTTCAAAAAAGTCCATTTTATTGTTTATTAAAAAATGAAAAGAAATCATATAGCACAATGTTAGCTCACAGATGATACTTCAATAAATGTTATGTTTATAAATGTTAAAAACATTCAAAATCCCGAGCACCACTCTAAACCTGCTTAATTTGATTCTCTGAGAAGACTCTACACTTATAAACAAAACACCCCTCACCCCACAACTATTTTCCCTGATGATACTCAAGTTTAATCATATTTGAGAACTGCTAGTCTGGCAAAAAGAATATGGAATCTGAAATCTTGGAGTTTGCTTCCAGTTTGGCTTCTAACTACTATATAGGAAAGCAGGCATAATCCATTCTGTGATCTAAATGGATATTTAGATGATCTAAGATATTTTGAAGATCTGTTAGTGCCACCAGCATTCGATGAAGGTAATGCTAGCAGTTCACTTGCCTTGAATGATTGCTATCTTCAGCCCCTGTGCCAAGATTTATACCCAATTATCTAATTTAAACCTCAGAACAGCCCTACCAGTTAGGTCCTAAGCTTTTACTGTCATATAGCTAGATCACAGTCAGACCACAAAATGCATGCACACAGTCACTGTGCAAAACATGCTCTGCATCGAAATTACCAACTTGTTGATATTTACCAAAAATAGATGAAACAGAAAAGCTGCCTTTTGTTATATATTCTATAAGCCACAAATCTTTTAAAACTCAATAAGAGAGAGATATATTTCAAACAGTTTCCGGTGAAAAACTGACTCTCATTGTGAAAGTTCAAATCAAGTTGCCAACTTTTCCAAAGATAATTTTGGCAACTTTTTATTCCTATAATTTCCTGAATTATAGGTGGTAGGACTGGGGCATTAGACTAAAATAAAACATGAAGAAAGTCTCAGCCCATCACCTGATCAAATAAACATGCTCATTACTCACAGACTCCAACACTTGCTGTGTCTCCTTTTTCTTATTTTCCTAAAAAGCATCCCTTTGAGCATCTCTCTGACCACAGTGTGTTTGAAATGGTGATTTCACTTTATAAAACTTCCTGTCTTACAGTCCCATTTTATATACTTTGTTATATCTCATATGGATCACATAATTTGTTCAAAGTTTGTTATAAACTGTTTTAAAAATGTAACATTTATACATACTATAATTTCCCATTATTATTTATTGGCAAGAGATGGCTTTATGCTGAGGCAGTGTCATCCATCTCTAGAATTCTTGTCAGAGAAGGAGTTGTCAGAATTTTAATTGCAGAGGAGTTTGTGAAAAACATTAAAATAAGATTACCACTTTATTAGACTTACAGCAAATGAAAGAAACGTCTAACTTCAATGTGGCTCAGCACAGCAGCTGGAACAAATTCTGTCACTTCCAGGAGTCATGTATTGTGACACCCAATCTTACAAAGCAGAACTTTGTAATTTCTGACAGTGTGGTTGAGAAATGCTAAACTTCCAGGGCTGGCTCTTAACCCATTTTTATTCCTAATACTGGGGACTGCTGATACAATGAAGCCATCGTTGTCAAACAACTATCTATCTGGAGAAACATCCATATACCACCAATCTTTTATGTATTTTGACATACTTAATAATAACAAGAACTAATATTGACTGAGGTCTACCTAACAAGCAATATGTTAAAGGTTTCATTTGCACTATTACATAATGTAACGAGGAAGAGTTCTGAGGTGGCCCCTAGGAACCAGTGACTCTTAAGACTCGAGCTTTATGGTTCTCCCAATATAGTTCATGAAGACTCATACAGTGCTAAAAGCCTGGAGACTGCTTATGCGATCTAAATGCCTTCCCCATCCTCATCTCAGGTCCTGGCTCATGTATCCCTTCCTCTGTGGAGCTTTCTTTCTCATGAGCCCAGCCTGATGCGTGCTCTCCCTTCTTGAAGTCCTATAGGGCAGAGCTCATTGATGGGTGTCAGTTGAGACCTCTAGAATCCAGGCCTGTGCTCCACTTTCCTGATGGGGATGATGAAGGGCAGGCCTTATGAAACTGTATTTTTATTCATGACCAGATGCACTCTTCTCTCTGTAGAGGGCAAAGGTTTTTATCTGATGATAAAAGTGGCTCACAACCCTGGGGAAGTTTAAGAACCACATAGGGTATAATCTGTCTCCTCCTTTCCATTGCCATCCCCACCTCAAGCCAGCTCCTTCTCCCAAACACTATAATGATCTCTGGCTGGCTCTCCTGCCTTTGTCTACTCTCCTGAATTCCATCCTCCACAATGCTGCCAGAGTGAGCTTTTAAAACCTAAACCTGGCTGGGCGTGGTGGCTCACGCCTGTAATCCCAGCACTTTGGGAGGCCGAGGTGGGTGGATTACCTGAAGTCAGTAGTTCGAGACCAGCCTGGCCAACACGGTGAAAGCCCATCTCTACTAAAAGTACAAATACTAGCTGGGCGTGGTGGCAGGCGCCTGTATCCCAGCTACTCAGGAGGCTGAGGCAGAAGAATAGCTTGAACCTGGAAGGTAGAGGTTGCAGTGAGCCGAGATTGCGCCACTGCACTCCAGCGTGGACGACAAGAGCGAGACTCCATCTCAAAAAACAAACAAACAAGCAAAAAACCCTGAACCTGATGTCATACTTCTGTGTATCCTGTTACCTACTTAACAGTATTTTGAGCACAGGAGGTGTTCACTAATATCCATTCAATAAGTGAATGAATAAATGAGCTCCTGCTGACAGCCTGAGCCCTCAGCCCAAGACCCAAAATAAATCTCCCTGACTTGCTGCCTGTAAAACCTTCAGGTTCTCTGAGCCTATGGGCTTGGCACTTTATCTGGTGTAATGAAAGATACTTTAACATGCCAAATTAAAATCATAGCCTACAATTTGCAAAGTGAGTACATTTACAAAATTGTGCTCCTAGTTTAAATGTCATGAATAAACAGATTACAATCAGGTCAGCAGGTATGTGATTTTTGAGTTTGCTTAAAATGGCAAGAGTGTCCTCCTCTGGGGAAAATTTTCCAAGATCCATTGCATGAATAAATTTATAAACTATTTAATATGTAATCAGAGACATCGATAAAGCTATAACCCATGAGCAGCCAACTTTTAGGGATTAAAGTTTCATACCAACATTACTTTTTCTTATCAGTGTCAGATGTCACAGCTTTGACTTTTAGACAGACAGAAACAGACTGCCTGCCCTCCGGGTCAGGCTGACACAAACTCGCCCAGCAGCACAAACCTCCCACACCGTGTCTTATCTATATGTGAATAGAACACCCAACAGCTGCAAATTTCTACTGCAGTCTGCAGCATTCCCCAGAGACAATTGCCTATGTCTGTAGTTAGCATGAAAGAATCCAAGAAACCTTAATGTGGCTAAAGTTATCGCCATACTATATGGGAACTCTCAAATTCCCTGAGCCCTGAAGTTCCTTTAATCTTTTATTGATACATAATATTTGTACATATTTATGTGGTACCTCAACATTTTGTTCATGTATATAATAAAATCAAACCATGCTATGGATGCCCTGAAGTGTCCAGCCCGTTGCCACTTACAGCTGTCTAGAGCTCTCCTACCCAACCCCGGGCCTATATACCATACTGCTGAATCCTGGTCCTGAGTCTGACCAGGAGATCACTGAGCTCTAAATAAGTAAGAAGTGACAAAAGAGGACCACGATCTCTTGCTTTAGTGACTATGGTATTGGAATGAGGTTTCTCTTAATAGCAGCTTTGCCAGAAATGAAAAGAGAAGGTATGTGGCTAGGAGTTCTCCTATCCCAGGAGAAGATATTCAAGTACACAGAATTTTCCTATAGGGTTCACAAGTTAAGGACTACCTATATTAAAAAGGCAAAACATACACTAATAACATCACTAATCACTGATTACTGTCACTGGGGGGAGAGAAAGAGACTCAGAAAAGAGAGATGAGGTGGTCTAAGCCACTCTGGTCATCAAAACATTTAGTGATCCTATTTTTTATTCCTCCTTTATCATTACTCAAATTAAAATACTGGCAGACAATGATCTTATAAGAATTCACTGTCTCCTTAATTTTCTTGAGTAATTCCTTTCTGAAGTTATTAGATGAGACAGAGCAAGGTATAGTTTGCATCACCATGGGGGTGGGGGACCCTTGAGGACTCAGAAAAGGGGGGTCAGAACGGAGACAGAAAGGTAACTGTGGCAAAGCAGTGCCCAGCATAGGGAGTCAGGGCCTCCAGAGGACAATGAAGGTGTCCACACATGGGAGCAACCCGAGAGGGGTGAGGAGGATGTCCATGCTAGCGGGTGGGACTCAGCTTGCCATGGGGTATTGGTGCATGGGTGGAATAGGGAGGACTTCCACATGGGGGTAGAAGAGTAGGGTGCTGGCAGCCCCATGTGGTGTGTCAGAGCCTAGTTGGGACGAGGCGGCATCTAAGGAAAGGTGGCAGTGGCAACAAGAGATGGTTACACAGGGGTGCTGATCAATTTTATAAATGTATTAGGATAATGAGAACCAGCTTCTCACTTTTGGAGATGTTATAAACAGGGAAAGGGAAAAAATAAGAGTACACTCTGTGGTGTCAGATTGGAGGTATCAGTGTAAAGTCATGGTTTTCAACATACACTGACAGATATAATGGACATACATGTGCACATGTTTGTGTATGTGCATGCACATATATACATTTGCTCCCAGCTCTGGCCACTGAGAAGGTTTGAGAGCAGCAACACCACCAAAAGCACCCAAATCTTGGTTTCCAAATACCACCCTCCATTACAAACAACCAGGACTTCTTAGAGAAAGGCTGACATCAGGGCTGGGATAAGGAAAGTACAAAATGAGCCTGAAATGTCTTACTGTGAACAGATAACAAGGAAGTGCTCAAAAAATGACAAGCCTCCTGAGTCAAAAGGACACAGGAGGCAGCTTGATGGAACTCCCTCTGGCCCAATCTGGAAAAATTTGCACATCAAAATAATTGATGATAGTAAGGGGTTATAACTCATTGAATAAAATAGGAAACCATCATCCATATGGATGGAAATAAATGAGTAAATGGAAAGTTTGACAAAGAATGAGATATTTATAAGGTTTCAAATACCTCTGCGCAAAATGCTTATTAATTATAAAGGATGACAAGATTAACTCTACGGTAGAAAAGCCTGGAAAATAAGAACTTTAACAAGGGACCAAAGTGAACATTATCAGTAATGGGAGAAACTAAAATTACCTGAGATCTGATAGGATATAGCAAAAGGAATATAGCATCATTTTCATGATATTCCTACCAAAGATACACAACCTGAATTCAATCAAGAGGAAACATCAGGAAACACAAACTGGGCAGTAATTTTCAAGAGTCAAGATCAGGAAAATTTAAAAAACAACACTACCACAACACAAAATGCTGAGGAATTTTCCAGACTAAAGAAGGCTGAATAGACACAACAATGATAGGTAATCAGTGATTTTGAAATGGATTCTATATCTATCTATATTAGGACAAATGCCAAAACCTGATTGGCATGTCTGAGGATTGGGTATAGGATGTATCTATGTTTATTTCCCTATTTTGATGATTGTATTGTAGTTGTATAGGAGATTGTCTTGCTTCTAAAAAATCCATACCACCATGCTCCAGGGTGATAGGGTAACTCACTCAGAAAAGAAAAAGTTCTTGGTTCTATACTGCAGATTTTCTGTAATTTTGAGGTTGTTTCAAAATTTTAAAATTATATTATGGGGTAAATATACCATACTATGAAAAGGCTACAAGATGATACACCAGGTATAGTACTAAGTAAAAATATAAAGGTGCAGAATATATCATATAATACAATTTGTGTGCATGTATATATGTTTGTGTGCTTGTATGTTTTTAGTTTTGATTTATTTTGTTTTACTGTGAAACAAAGCACAAAATCCATTAGCAAAATTTATTTGGGGAAATAAGGATTGGAGGTTTGGGGAAGAGGAAAGAAAGTTTTGCTTTTTGTTATATTTCTTTCTAGATTCTTAAGTTTTGCCATGTTACATTTCGCTTTAATTTGAAAAAAAAAAGTAATGTTAAGCTTAATAAAATAAAATCAGTACAAAATACATTTTAAGAACATAATTCTAATCATAAGACCTGTTTACGTTTCCAGTATTAGCACCCTTCCTTTTCCTGCTGCCCACTTTGCTAAGAGAAAAGAAATGTCACGCCTGGAGACCCAGTGCTCAGCACAGAGCCTGGCACATGGCAGGCAATAATGACATGTGGTTAAATAAATGCATGAGCCAGTACCTCATATACATAGCCAGTTCACAAATATGTGGTTTCAACATTTTTGGAGCACCTACCTGTGTTTTCTGTCATGTATGTAACATGTAGACTACACTCAAAACAGTTCTTCTCTAGGAGATTCTAGAACACTAACCAAGTAGAGTGAGAGATTTCACCTGGAAAGATTGGTTGTATGTATATATTTTGGAGAAGGATGCATGTGTTTGAAGTATGAGAAAAGGAAATAAATTCTAATTTACATTAGTTCCATTATATGAAAGCTTCATGTTCAGGGCACTGGTCCATGGAGAATGTTTCCTTGATAAACAAGGTTTATTCAGAGGAAATCACAAAAATAGGTATGTATGAGAGAAAGTGACATACATTATTCAAGATAAGGGATACTTGGAAACAAATAAGAGCCCAAGGAAAAGATACTATGAAATGCTGAAAGGATAATATGATATCCTTCATGCTTGAGCTTGGTGCAAAGGCTGTAGGGTTTTATTGTTGAAAGACGAATCCTGTAACAAGCTGTCATGTGGAGAGTGGCACTGTGCCTTCGGCAGTCATTTGGTTACATCAGTAACTCACATTTATTCCACACAGGATAGATATTTCATTGCCTTTATCAGAAGTAGAAGAAAAGCAAATCAATAAGGTAGGACAGTGAGAAACCAAGACACAAAAGTCTTTTGTGTTTATCTATACGGCATTATGAATTTTCTGTGATTCAATGTGTCACAGCACAAGACTTGGCTGACTGATAGGTAATCCTTTTCCTGCCTTACCAGACAGTTAAGAGGCATTAAATCCACTAGACAATTGATACAGTCATATCCTATTACAATGTAAGAATTTATTAAGGCAAAATATCATAATAGTTATCATCAGCATCAAAACAGCAAACATTTGGAAACAATGCCTTTTGAGTTCTCTGTGCCACTGGTATTACTCAAAGAAGAAAGGACATGCCTTTCTTAACTGCATAATGTAAGAGACAGACATAGAATTGTTTAAATAATTCTGACTTTAATGTCTTCAGAGTACATGTTTTCTCCCAAGATTTTTTTTTAACCACGTAAGGAAAATCTGGCAAAAGGGTAAAATTATACAAGTCGTCTTCAAATTAGGTAACTGACACAGGATACACTTATTTTTCAATAGTGTATATGCTATATTTTGAAACAAAATGTTCAATAATATGTTTTCAGGTGAGGGATCAATAAATGTAAAGCAGTGCATTCATTCAATGGCTCATTTGAAAAAAAAAAAAAAAAGTTGATCAACAAACACTGAGAATGTACAAAAAGTCCAGAAGCGGGGAAGATATTTGTTTCACTTTTTTAGATTAATAATTTGACATATGGCTTTACATTTAAAGGTCCTTCACTGGAAAAGCTGTCTGGAGACAAAAGAAAACACACTAAGAATAATGTTTTAAAATACAACCAACATACTATATAAAAATAAGTTTACACTGTTTCCCAGTTCCTTGAATATACTGTACATTCTACAGTATATAAACACTCAACCTCGTTCACTACAAATAAAAAAAATTAAAATAAAAGAAACCCCAAATTCCAATAAGACAGTCCCCGAGACTGACTTTTATGAGAACCTCCACATATGGATGAGGAGGGTCTGAATGCTGCCTTGCAGAGGCCTCATTGGTGCCGGAGTACTAAACCATCTGTACGATGAGCTGGTGCTAACAAAGTCAGAGCTAAGGTATGAATCCAGTCTCTGTGGATGTTATGGTGAACCTGAAGACGATTGTGCTCCTAACGGAAAATGGCTAAGATTCATTTCCCTTATCTTTATCAGGGACACCTTTTCTCCAGAAAACAACAGAAAAGAGATCAAAAAGTCATTTAGAGAAGATAGAAAGAGCCAAATTGTATGCCAAAACGGTACTGCCAGAGAAAATTTTTAGTCCCAGATTAAAAAACAGAACTGAGCTCCATTTTTAATACGTCAGAGGACCAGCAAACTCTTGTCTAGACAAAGCATTTGGAGATAGATTTGGAAACGTGACAAGAGCTGTTTCCTAAGTAGCTATAAAGAGTCCATGGTTACAACCGTTAAGATACACAAATAATGCTAGTATTAGGAAAACTTTTTCATGATATGGTTTCATTTTTCACAGTTTCAATGAGTATTGTTCTAAAGTATAGGCTATAAGACAAGTAAAAAGTATATGTCCAATGATCTCTAAAAACATACTTTCTCCTGACCTCCCTAATTCAGAGTCATATAGTTTATCCCAAACAGTGTTAACACTGTGCCTGAATTGATCTGTGTGTATGTCAAGGAGTTGAACGGTTTGTGCCAATGGATTCTGGGAAACCCTGCTCTTTACAAGTGAGTACTTACGGGATTCCCATTAAATAAAAGCACACATTACTAGCAATGAGTCTTTAAATTGCTCGTGAGAGCAGCCAGGAAATTGGGTGTTATGGTTATTACCATAACTCTCAGTCACCCTCATCCAAAACAATAGAATCGTTTGCTAGTCCCTTGCTCTTGACACCTTGCCATTGTAGTTATTTGCATATCTGCTTTTAGCTAGATGAGCAGAAACCTGAACCCTAAGATATTTTACTAATTTCTCAGTCTCTATATATACTAACCATAGATGATCAGAAATATTTTTTTGAATGAATGAATGACAATGATACAAAATAGAGTACTATAAATAAATACCTTACCTATTGATTTGGTCATTCAATTCTTTAGAATTGAGCAAAGCACCAAGAAAAAAAAATCATCATAAGATTAAGGATTTCCAGAAGAGTCTCTGAGTTCTTAAAGTCTTAGTTTAGACAGGAAAAAAAAAGTCGAGAAGTAAACTGCTTAAGGCCAGGGTTCTTTTCCTGCTTCATTTACTTTGATATCCTTGGGGCCTTCCTAACATTGTATTTAGCCCATAATATATGCTCAATAAAAAGTTGTTAAGCAATTGACTAAAGTAATGGTTATCTCTGTTCTAAATGCATAGAAGAATGAAAACAATTGAATTCAGAACTAGGAGTTGGTGCTGCTATAGACAGGCTCATGGATGGCTGTGACACATGCCAGCTGATATCACAGAACATCAGGAGACCATCAAAAAGTATATCAAAATGCAAAAGGACAAGTTGGGACCATTTCTTTTAGGAGCCAATAGATCTCCCTCACTAGACCCTGTGCACTACTGCTGAACAGCAGAAGAGAGAAGTCAGGGTATTTCTTTTGAGTTCCTTCCGTGCCTGCATTCTGGCAATGGCCTCTAGCTAGAAGAACAGCTCTTGTTGAGTAGTTTCCGTACAGCCTCCAGTTTCAGCTCTTAATAAACTTAGGCAACTCCATTACCTTCCCTTCCTTTTCAGGAAAGGAGAGACTTATAGCGGGTCAATAAGTAACTTAACATCAGCTACTCACTCCCCTAAACCTGCCCACACCTCTGTAAGTAGGTCCTTAAATTCTAATTGAAAATCTGAGCTGTTTATGCCTTCAGTGTCCAGTCAGAACTCTGACTGATACCACATAGAACAGAATCAGGCCCTGCTACTTTATAAGAGACATAGAACCAATATAGCAGGAACAAATCAATTATCAAGCCATCTCTGTTTCCTTCTACCATACTGAAGTACCCTAAAAGGCCCAAGAGAGTTGTAAAGGAGAAAAAAAAGACAACATGTGAGCAGCAGTGACAAGTGTCCGCTCATTTAACAATACCCCAGCTAGTGAACAAACTCAGACCAGCCAGTGTCTTCCCCACACTAGCCAAGGCCACTTTAATCTTTTAAAGGAATGAAAATAGTTGACAATGTTTCTCCAGATTATTTTGAAATATTTCCAGAGAAAGACATAGAGATGCACAACGGTAAGGAGAAACAAAAACAGTTTTAATAGAGAAGGGTCACAGGTCTGGCTCAATTAATTTTTTAGTATATTTAACAGGAGGAAAAACCTTGGATTTGGTGACTGAGGTGCAAACAGAATCAACAGATGGATTTAGTATCATTCTTCTAAATCACCAACGTCACTCATTTCTCACCAATGGCACTGAATCTTAACCTAAAGGGAGCTCTCATGTGAAAATATTGTCCTTGTTTAAAATATCCTATGTATTGTATACAGGTACACAGTGTCGCCAACATGACAGGATAATGGAAGCCAAGAAAGCAGAAGTGGAATTGCAAAAATAGAGTAAAACTTTAAGAAGTTTCATAAAAGAAGTGACCCAATGGTTAGAAGCAGTCTTAAGAAGCCAGGATGAAAACATAGGTCTCCTACTTCCTATCCCCCCACCCTCTTCCAGTACAGGGGGATAGGAGTCTGTCATATGGGCTGGGGCTCTTGTCCAGCCTATTAGGTAGGAACAGAGAGAAGCACAATAAATGTTTGGAAAGAAGACTGTATTGTAATTCAAAATTTCCTAGATGAGACATCTTGATTAAGTCATTTTTCCTGTCTTAACTAAAATAAATAGGGATGAAGAATACCATATTAATTCTTCATGATACTGTAGTTCCAAGTTCAAGTATGTGAACATCATTCTAACCTCTTGAGGATGCCACTTTTAGATTTCCAGGTTTGGGGAAATTATTTCACTGGGAGGTTCTCAAAGGAGCTCTATTTCAAATCTCAGCTAAAACATTTGCCTCTTACTATCTTGAAAACACAGATTATTTCATTGAAATGGCAGTAGGTAAACTTATGACAATGCTACATGGATTAGAGACTACCTATAGTGCACCGAAACTTTCAGGATGTCATTTAGTACGCATGTATTCTTAACCCAACTTGCAGTCTATGGCTTTTTAAAGTCAAAACTTCCATAGTCCTTTTGCAGTATAATTTTTAAGGCATATGGAGACAGAATCTGAGCCAATATATTTTATTCCAAATGAGGTTCTTTGATTTCTCACATGCTTTTGAAATGTGATGTTTGTCTACCCTGGGAAACTCTGTCTTTTCAATTCTCTGGAAAACTAGGAAAGGTTTTGAATAATTGTATAGTAGTGGTAGTTTTTGCATTCCACTACTTGTGGGCTACTTCTGCTGGATAAATGTGTTGCCTACATATAGAACTCTCTTAACCCTGCTTCTCAAAATCAAAATTTTCTGCTGTCAAGTCAAGAATTACAAAGCCACACTTTGGCATGGAGAATACTACTCTACAGGTACTCATTCTTAATGACTTGCAGTACAGAAAAGTGAAAACACTGTGGAGGAGATAAATTACCAAAATAGAAGATAAGCTGAAAAGGCAATGGAGACTATATCATGCATATCAGAGTTGCTTATTTATTCTATTTTACCGTAACAATGCATACAATTGAAACACTTCCCTTCTCCATTGGAGTTTTGTCTCTAGAGGTATTAAATATTAATCTTATAAAGAAAAGAAAAGCAAAAAAAAAAAAAAAAATACACACCTGGAAACAATGTTAATAGGTTAGGGTTTTAAGAGCGAATCACAAAAGCAGAACAAGTACTTGGAGGAAAAAAATAGGGAGAGAGAGAAAGAAAGGTCTGGTAAATTGTGGACACTCCCTTTAAGGAAACGAAATTTTTCACAGAGTTGCATTAATACTTAAATTGGATTAACTCCATGTGAATCCTCAGGAACAAATACTATTTCCTTTCAATTAACTTATCTATTCTACAATTACATGTCATAAAATATAAAGGCAAATATGTTTACCCAGTAAGGGAATAACATTCGAGGCAAAAGTGATGTCACAAACAGATGGGAATTCCAAGTAACACTGAGTCATGGTTCTAGGGGAATAAAACAATTACTTTACAGCTCAGTGCAATGTAGTATTTAAAGAAAATGTATTTCAATAGAACAGCCCAGACAATTACTCTACCTTTAACAGAGATTATATTAGTCTAGATATGCTAATTTGGATTTTATTCTGTTTTTTAATTTATGTTAATAGGTTTGGTTACTGGTTTAAAGAAATAATAGAAGTTTATCTTTCTTTTTTATGAATAGATTAACATTTGTCTTAGAGGAAGTTCTGCCCTTCACGGATAATACTTTTATCTACTAAATCGAGATTTCTTTTTCTATAATAAGTTTTAAACCAGTAATTGATGTAAAAAGATACAACAAATAAAATTATAGCTACTAATGGGCATGCATTTATTATATAGTAGGCAATTTGCAGAAAGTTTTATGTATATTACTTGTATTAATCTTTATGATATTGGAATTCCATCAGGTAGACATTTGATTCCCAAGTAACTAAAGAGAAGAAAACTGAGGCTTAAAGAGGGTAAGTGATTTGCCAAGGGTCACAGAACAAGTAAGAGGTACAGCTGGATTCAAATTTAAGTAGTTTTATTCAAATTTAAGTATATCTTGTCCTCAAGTCTTTCCTCTTTATTTCCTACTAAAACCAAAAAGGGTAATGGCACAGCAGCTGATCCTATTTGGTGTATTAGAACATAAATACTGGTGTCAAATATAAGTACTAAATCAGGCATCAGTTCCTTCCTACTAAAAACATAAAAAAAAACAGTTCAGCAAAAATTCATACTCTGCAGGCTCATGGAGTCCTCTGACACCCTCATCTAGAGCAATGTTTCTCAACCTTTGTAATCATTGTTGCTCTCCTAAGGGACCTTCTTAGACATTTTTTTCATACTTGTCTCGCATGAAATTTTAATACTACAGATATGCCATATATCTACGTACCACATGTATATCTGTGCTCATACATAAAAAGAATAAGTTTTTGCTCCTTAGAATAATTTTTTGCCCTTCGGGGGCAATGAATATGTATGATTTAGAGATTATACCTCTATGTTTCTCCAAAACCTTTCAAGCCAGTCTTATTGCTTACAACTGTATGGGCTTGGAGCTTTAGATTTCTTGCTTAAAGTTTTTCAGTGTGTTAAAATGCAAATATATAGAAAATGTTGATGAACCACAATAAGCCATTTGTATCTTGGTGTAAAATAGAAGCTCAGAAAGCCAGTTTGATAAGGGAAAGGAGGAGAATGGGAGGTCACTCTGTATTGGGGCAGGGGAGGGGAAGAGCAGAGAGCCTCTGGTGTTGAAATGCCTGCGTCACAATTGTGCTTCAGTTCAGTCCCGTTGAACATATTAACACAAGTCTTTGAAGAAAAGATGCTAGCTCCTATTCATGATGAACAAGAAAACTTAGTCATAAGCCACCTTAGTGGCCATCACCCTATTATTGTGTAAATATTAGGTTTCCTGCTTGTAAAGAATTTGCTGTTTGGTTCCTTTCAGGCCTGTTTGCGTATTCCCAACTGCTATGTGGCCAAGAATAAGCAAGTTTATGTAATGTTCCAAAGAAACTGCTCAAAACCTTGGCTCATTTTAACCAAGGTATGAATAGAAGGCAGAAATGAATTCACAAATACTTCTTTCACATGCACTGCAAAATATAACTTTTTACTCCTCCAGGCCAAAATGGTCTTAACCATTGAAGTAATTATAGTTCAAAACTATAATTTAGAGTTAGATCTGGTTGCCTCTAAATTCACACAGGAAAATAATTCACTCATCTTACTGGAACTTTGACATAAATAACTTCATAAAACCCATTCAGTTTCAGCAATCCTAGAAAGTGTTGTGAATCCAAATAGAAACAGTTGATAATTTAATAAGACAGTTGATAAAATAATTTAGTAAGACAACAATAATTGTCTACCATTTATTGGTTAAAGTATTACACTTGACACTTTATAATTATTACCTATTTAATCGTTACAGCAATCTTTAATATTGGTACCCTTATTTACAAAGAAAGTGAGTGCAGAAAAGACAAGTCGTTTTTGTGAAACCACTTGGAAGTGGAGGAGAAGGGTTTCGAACTCCCATCATCTCAAGCGCATGCTTTGCCACCTCACCACAGTGAAATGATGGAAAACTCAAGACCGTAAACTTTAAATTTCCAATCAAATACAGGAAATCTTGGGCAAATGAAGAGGTCATGGATATGGTATGAAACTATTTTATGATTTTGCATGTGAGAAGCTACTGCACAGATGAATTCAACTGCAGGATCCCTTTAAAGAAATATGTATCTTCAAGGTGGGTATTGGTCAGAATTTTCTTTGAAGACCATGAAACATGTGTCAGGACCTTGGTAAATGACAAACAAAATGGTGACCACTTCACACAAGCGTAGGTGCTCTTTCCAGAGGCTGGGATTATTCTCCTAAATCACCAACATCACTTATTTCCCCACCAATGGCACTGAACCTTATGACCTAAAGGGAGCTCCCAGGTGAAAAGATTACCCTTGTTTAAAATATCCGATGCATTTTACACAGGTATACAGTGTTGCCAACATGACAGGATAATGGAAGCCAACAAGGCAGAAGTGGATTTGCAAAAATAGAGTAAAACTTTAAGAAATCATTTTATACAGGAAGTGACCCAGTGGTTAGAAGCAGTCTTGAGGAGCCAGAATGAAAACCTGGGTCTCCTATTTCCTAGACCAGTACTCTTCTTTACTTATAGTACTGTTACCAAGTAGAATAGTGGGCTTGCAATTAAGGCAAAACTTGAACTGCAAATACATAATCAGTTAGAGACTTTCTTTGTGCAGATTGACCTAATATTTAAATTACTTAAATACACTGAAAAGTAAAAGTATCATTTAAGGTACTAATATAGTTATGGTTACTATATCCCAAATAGGTGATCAAACATTCCTTAAAATAGTTACATTCTTATTTTTTTTTTGAGATGGAGTTTCACTCTTGTTTCCCAGGCTGGAGTGCAGTGGCACGATCTTGGCTCACCACAACTTTCGTCTCCCCACTTCAAGTGATTCTCTTGCTTCAGCCTCCCGAGTAGCAGGGATTACAGGCACATACCACCACAGCCAGCTAATTTTTGTATTTTAGTAGAGATGGGGCTTCACCATGTTGGCCAGGCCAGTCTTGAACTCCTGACCTCAGGTGATCCGCCTGCCTCAGTCCTCCAAAGTGCTGGGATTACAGGTGCGAGCCACCATGCCTGGCCAAAATAGTGGCATTCTTTATACCTCCAAAATAAAGACTGAAATTGTCTCACACATGAGGTAGTGTTCACAACTGTTCAAAGTATAATCATTGCAATAAAATATATTTTCACCTAAATTTCCTGGAGATTTCAGATATCTGTTTAGCCTTTATTAACTGGAAAATTCCTCAACTCAGTGTGCACTTACCAACAGATTCTCTTATGAAAATGTTTGTTTTCCAAACAAATAATCCAAGCCCTAAAATTCCACTAGTATTTTACAATATTAACTTGATAGTAAAAGAAGCATTTTATCAATGAAGCATTTTTAAAACATTTATATAGTTTCCAATGAAATTCTTATTTAATTATGCTCTTTTATAAAATGAGAAAGCTTCCTATATCATCTTCTTTGAAATGTTTGTCAGATTTCTATTAAGACTAGTGCATGCAAATGTTATATTTAAAATATTTTATACTGTATAATATACAATTATGAATATTACTAAAATATACAGCATATTAAAATTTTACCTTTTCATTGTTCCACTACTTGAAACTAATTTTAAAACTGACAATCTAGGGATTTCCATTTATCTTAAGTATCATAATAATCACATAGAACCAGTCCCTTTTAGAATATATATCAGCACATTTAACAACATATAGATATCCAAAATATTTTTAAACAAGAAGTCATGCTAACACTTAGATCATGAAGGCTCTATTGTCTTTAACAACTACTAATTAAACCCAAAAATGTTATGCTGATTTTAATGGAATTAAAAAATACAGGTCAAATACTGATCATGACTGTTTCTTTAACTTATACACACATTTCCAAGATTATTCTAAATTGCCAAACCTTGTCACCTAAAAATCTAGTAGGACAAATAATACTCACAACATTGCCCAGCACTGTATGAAATCTGTATAACTCTGGAAAATTACAACAAAAGCCAAATATGTATATCTCCTATCATTTTAAAACAAATCAACATTTGTAAAATATGCTACTTACCAAGAAGCATGTTTCTTAGCAATAGTTAAGTCGGCCAGTCTGTAATTTCTGTATAACAAATCTATCTGGAGCTGAGAGGTACATTAACCTGCCACCGGTTTTATTGCAGATTGAGTGTGAGCCTTCACAAACTCCTCCTTGTATCCTAAGTCTGCTGCCTTACTCCACTCACTCACTGTGTACCTCGTTTGAAACTAACAAACAATACAGAGACTGTCAGTAGATGTTGCCTCCTCAGCCTACAGAGCCAACAAAATTATGGAAAATAGGTTACTTCACTGGAGTTTGAGATGTAAATTCTGAATTGATCATGCTGTTTCTTTAAAATTCCGAAGTAAAATTTTCTACTCAATTCACAAAGTATTTTAAAATACTTGCTTTAGTTTTATTTCTTCTCTTTTCCATCCCACTAATATTTGCTTTTTATCTTTATTAATGTCTGCTTCCAAGTTCTTTTACTTTGATAAACTTTTTCTAGTTTTTATGATACATACATGACTCACCAATGATAAGAAAATGCAGATATATTTATTATTTGGTGCTATGAGCTTGAACCTCCAATGATATTTCAGTTTCATGATGGATTGTTCGTTTGACTCCAATACAAAGATAATTATTTCTGAAATAGGTTTCTCCTGAGAGAAGAACAAGCCTTACCATTTTTAAGCAATAAGGATATTACAGTGAACATTCAACAAAGGAACATCTTGTCTTTCGTTATTTTTCTACGGCATGTGTATTAACAATTTTTAAAAAAGAAAATTTGTCTGGGCCCAAAAGAAGAATACACAGCATGCAAGCCAGCACTAAAGTCAATGAGATGAATGTGATTTCTGAGACTATGTTTTCTAAAATAGAAAATAAAATGACATGCCCAAATATTAGCATATTTTAGCAATTGTTTTTATATTATCCTCCAATAGATACTTTTACTTGTTATAATGACAGAGGGTAGCAGTTTAGCTTCCCAGAGTCCTAATAGTGATGTTTTATAGGTACTTGTTCATATTTCTATATTTCTCTAGTCCTTAATTTGGAGATCCAATGTTAACATGACTAGTTACTTTCATTTTGGTTAAACCAAGGTTAAAAAGTTAAAAATAGGAAAAGTGAGGGAGAGAAAGTTTGAGAAAACCGTAAAAGGGAAATGAATCTAAGTTGGTAAAAGGAAAATGGGGAAGGACTATGAAAACAGGATAATTTAGAGCAAAGGGAACCAAGAAAGAGAAATGGCTAAGGATGACAATTATAAAAGAGACCAAGGCCTATTTTTGCCATTATGAAATGAAGGCCTCTTGCGTATTCAATAGAAATATCAAATATATGTATATTCCCTGGTTCTGAAGCCTTGAGCTTGAACTGAGCCACACCACCACTATCCTGGGTCTCCAGCTTGCAGACAGCCTATCATAGACTTCTCAGCCTCCACAATTGTGTGAGCCAATTCCCTTAATCCCCCTCATATATCTATATCTGATATCTACATCTATATCTTATTGATTCTGTATCTCTGAAGAACCCTGCCTAATATACCAGATGATGCTGATGTTACTTGTCCTGGGACCACACTTTGAGAACCGTTGCTCTACCTTATTAGGTTACCCTAACATCTAGGATAAGATAATATCCATTATAAATTGCTTTATTGCCATATTACTTAGAATCTAAGACTTTTTCAAACACATTTTCACAGCTCTGAATCAGTGTGCATCCATAATAATTTGCATCTTATAATAACTACCCACAAGGAAGTATTCATGACTATGGTGGTCGATATCAGTGTGTGCATGAACTTGTGTCACAGCTGTTCACATCATTTCCTCAGTTGAGTGATATCATTTTTGAATCACATAAATGACATCATTTTTGGGTCATATATCATGTATTGAGTTTAATTGCCATTTAAAAATGGTTTTGAAAACTTACACTTAAAAAAAAGAAGTACTATGATTTGGAATTAAAGTCACTTTTTAAAAACCACTGTGATTTGGCTTTAATAATAAAAGTCATTAAATACTAAGCTAGCATATAAACAGGTGTGGGATATAGATTTATTATTAGTGAAGCAGATGTTCATTATTGGAAGAATTATAGCAGTTTCAGATTGTCTTGCAAAGTAGCAATCCATTGCATGAAAGGACAGAGAAAGGTAACCACAAGTGGAGGAAACTGTGGTATATACAGAAGTTTGCCTATCACGGGCCCAGCAATGCAGCTAACTGAAGGCAGAAGAAATTGCTAATCCTTCTGAATAGAAATATCAAAAAGATAAGTGGCTAGTGTGATACCATATCCAGAGGGGCTTTTTAAAAGGTCTGTGTTATAGTTGATGGGCAGTGATTGTGTTTGTTTGTTTTCGGTTTTGGTTTTTTTGTGGGCAGTGAGGTACTTCTTGCCTCTAGAACTTTGAAACAATACATTTCTGTTGTTTAAGCCATTCAGTCTGTGGTACTTTATTATCACAGCCTTAGCAAACTAACACAGCATCTTTACCAGGTGCTTGATATTAAGTATATGCTAATTTCATAAAAGGAATTGGAGAACTGAGCATCTGGCTCTTTCTCTAAAAAGTCTGAATAGCAGTGGATTATCTGTTTTTGGAAGGTTAGATGGAACTGGGATGTTTTCCATTTGTACTCTCCTTAATTCTTCCTTGATCACGTTGGCCAGGGATGTCTAATTAAGTGAATCCCCCCCCCCAAAAGAATCAGCTGCTTTTTAAAATACTTGCTTTGCTTTTATTTATTCTCTTTTCCATTCCACTAATATTTGCTTTTATCTTTATTAATGTCTGCTTCCAAATTCTTTTACTTTGATAAACTTTTCTAGTTTTATGATGCATACATACATGGCTCATTTATTTTCAATTTTGTTTTTTTAAAATACTAAAATCATTGAGGAGCACAGTTTTAGTAAGTTTTCCCTTCCATTAACTTTTAGATACTCCATCATTTTAGTTTTGATTTTCCTCTTCTCTCCTTACTTGATGGTTAAAAGACTTAACTGAGAGAGAAATAACAAGATATCTTTCAATTCTGTCTTTAATATTAATTAGTTGTTTTTGTCTAAGGCCAATTACTCACCTTGCATGAACTTCTGTAATATTGACTGTGTGAGGATCAAACCAACTCAACATGATGGTACTTGAAACCATAAATTGCTATACATATTTAAGTTATTGTTTTCATTATTTTTTGACCAATTAGCTACACATAAAAATATCAGAGTACCTTAGGGACACCAGAATTGCTTAATTGAATTTGAATTCTTCATTTATGTTTAGTGTATTGTTAATCATTCCTCAAGGTGTCTACAGGTTTACGATTTTATGGAAAAATAACCATTCACCTACTAGCACAGTTTCAGTTGCTGTCTTTCATCAAAGAGAGCAATTATTTAAAAAACGTATCTCATGAAATAATCTCTCATTATCATTTAAAAGCAGGAACAGAAGGAACTAAGTGCCAGTTCCGCATCAGGCATCCTTCCGGGGACTTTACATTCAGTTCTCATACAGTCATTGTACATTCTACAGATTAAGCCAATGAGACCAAGATAGCATACGCACATTGTCCAGGGTCACAAGTCTTCAGATCCAGTGGTCCTACCAAGTTTCTTCCTTGTAAAATCCAGATAATTGAGGCAAGAGAGTTAAACTAAGTTTTTCTGTAATGATTTCCAGATAATGTAAAATTTTGTATTTTTTGGAATTATAAATAGTTTTAAGCAAAAAAAAAATTTTTTTCCAAAAAGCAAGTGGTTCTGTTTCTCTTTGGCTTTTTTTTTCCTTCAGGGGATTTTTTTTTTCTTTTATTCCCCTCTTCAGGGTAGAATTACTAAGAGTATGTTGTTTAAACCATACCAATATTTCACATTTTTCTATCATGTTAAATATTAAGTTCTTGAATGAATTATCCATTAATATTTCATATTTACTGTCTAAAATATGTGCAAATTGTTCAACTGCATTCATTTTACTACTTAGGCTTCACTTAAGACCATCTCAAGGCATTAACTAATATTATTTCTGGTGAAATTCTGCTCAACTGAGGAAAAATTGTAGCCTAATAGTTTTTCAATTTTTCACAAGTACAGCTCTGTAGATACAGATAATTGCTATTAACTAGGCTACTGATTATTTGAATAGATTGAACATTGAGGGAGTTACATGAGTTCTGAGTTTGAGAATCCAGAAGAGAGAAATAAAGAGCAAAAAGAAAAAATGTTGTATGAGTGACAATGTTCATTACATTATGTATAATCACAAACATATGGAGACATCCTAAATGTCCAACAGCAGAAGACTGGATGTGTCTTGTATTAGGAACTACTATAAAATATATTAAGTGATATAAGAAAATGTGCACTATGTAACAAGTGGGGAAAACAATGTAGAACTGGGTATACAATAGAAGTTAACTATGTAAAAATATACATATCATATATTGATGTAAATTTTTGTGCACATTTACAGAAACATATTTGGAAGGAAGTACTCCAAAATATGTCAACATTGCAGGATTTTTGTTTATTATTTACCATTTTCTGTGTTTTACTTTTTTTTGCACTAAATTATAAAACCCTCATTTAAAAAATTATAGTGGGAAGCGTTTGACTATGAAAATATTTTACACTAGTTTATAAAACCTGGATTCAGAACTAGATAATTTAAATAATCCCATTTAAAAATCTTATAGTAAGTAAATCTTAAGAACTAGACAAGTTCTCAGGTTTCTTCTGGGCCCTACTGATCCTCTGATTCCACAGGAGTAAGGTGCTAGGCCTGTGCAACCACGTGGACTCAAGACACACGGGAGGCTCACACTGATCCCTGTTACAATGCTAATGTATAGGAAGTGGTGTGAAATAAACAAGATAAAGGAAATGAGGATAATAATACAATATTTATAGTGAGCTATAATTATCAATTCCTACAACTCCTCAGTGACTTAATCTTTCCACCTGTAGTATCTGCATCTCTGCATCCATATAGATGAGCATCAGAAGCTTTCAGAGAGGTGATGGCAAGAATCCAGCTCAGAGACTGGCTTACATGCATGACTTTTTTCAAGGCATTAAATCTTTTTAACCACTACAGTGACATTACCATTTCTACCCAGATATTTAACTTGGACAAAGGCAATAATTTATATGCTTGGAAGCTGTGGCTCCCCAGAAACCTTTATAACCTGGCCCTCATTAAACTATTTATTCTCTATCAGTGTCATCAGATTTCCATGACAACATCATGCTGTATAATTAACATGGTTCGAACAAGTCACATCTTTACACAACTGAACACATCAAAATAATTTTATTATGTCATCAGTGATGCCACCAGACAGAGCACCAGCTCCTTTCCTACACTGGATAGCAGATGTTCAAGTAACGCAATGTAGGTTTTCCTAAAATAGATGCTCAGATATGTCAAGTTTTTCAACAGTGTTAAATTAGAATAAATTAGAAGTGCTATCTTTTTTTTTTTTTCTTTTCACTTAAAAAAAATCTCTACCTGCTCAGTGTGCAACCACTCTCCTTGCTTATTTCCATGTAAAGCCAGCTGGTCCTCTCAGGCAGAGTTTGCCTAGGGCAGCAAAATGCTCTAACTGTTTATCCCATGTGAGTGATTGCCAGCTGGGAGGAATGTCTTTTTCCTAGTTTGCCCATGGCATATATTCAGAGGGAGATGGACGAGACCATAAAACTTTCTACAAGTCGGACAATTTTGTAGTGAGATGATATTCTGCAAACAAAATGTTAAGATACATCTAACATTGGGAGATGAAAACCCAAAAGATTTTAAGATTTGCTCCCTATTAACATAAAATCTAAAAAAATTTCATTAAGGAAATCACCATAGGCTTTTGTTTTATTTCAAGAGTTGGTTACAATAGATGTTTGCCTATGAGACTGAAAATCATGCATTTTATAAGAGTTGAGTTAGCTGAAGTCAGAACTACTGAAATATCGTCTGAGAGGCATATGGCAATAGCTTCCTCTCCTGTAATTTAACATTGTTAAATTAGCTATAAAATATTTTTATCAGTAATGCACTGTTTTCCAAGATAATTCACACATATAAATTCTAAACCATCTTACTAACGAAAAGATAAAGGATTGCTTCGTTCAGGGGAATTACTTGCTTTCAAATGGAGAATATAGTTTTAAGAAAAGATTTACCAAACGGATGTTTTAACATTTTGAATACATGTCATATAATCATAGAATCTCAATTCTTAAAATGACTCCAAAACCATCTCATTTTATTAATGAAGAAACTGATACCCAGAGAGGAAAATCATCTTGTTTTTTGTCACTTAGCTGGTTCAGTGAAAAATCGTAAGAACATTTATTCATTCTTTTAATCTTTATTGAGTTTCCACTCTGGGCCAGGCCCTGCTATGAGTGCTGAGGCTATGGGAGCTCCTGCTCTCATGGAACTTACGTTAGACTAATGTTTCCTGATTCTGATCACAGAGCTCTTTTCATTTGCTCATATATTTCTCTCACCAAAAGGGCTAATCCACAACATTTATGAACAGACTCTGATATCTGATAAAAATACCTGTGGCTGTTGTTGTTTTTTGTTTTATCTAGATTCCTTTATCATGGTTATTTTTTTGAAGATTATCACATTTGTCCATATTAAGATGAAAACTCCCAGATCTTTATGTGTCTTTAAATTAGCAATTTGCATAATAAAATCTGTACTACATTTCTTACATTAACTAACATTTTTTGGGTTTGGTGGCATAAAACAATTGGAAAGATTTTAGTTTTTCATCTCTGCTCACCCCTCCCCCCCACCAAAAGGGAAAGATTCTGAAATTCAGAGATATTGATTTGCTATTTCTGCAGATTTTTTCCCCAACTCAATCCTAATACCTACATTAAAATTCAGTAGTCATTAGTCATTATATGGTTATATTCAACCAAATAATTTAGAGAAATAGCCATATAGTATCAAGTGAGCTTAAAACAGTCTGGAAATACAGTAGTAACTCCGGAAGACTTCTGAGTTTTTGCCACTAATATTCTGCAGAAATCATGTATTATGCATGTGCTGCAACTTTTAGCTGGAAAAAACTTAGTCTCCCTCCCCTCCACCATTTTGTCATTAAGGCAGAATACAAGAAATGTGTCCAGTGCTTGCCAGCCCCCAGCCTCTTCTACCTAATCTAACCCCTTTTTGTACATGTCTCTATCCCATTTCAGTCATAGATGACTGGACCAGGTGTGGGTCACTGATTTAGGGGCAGCTAATCAGAGACAATGTGACTGGTGACCTGGTTCAAAACAATGTGCTAATCCATCCCTTAGGAAATGGGAAGATGTGGAACAGTGGAGTAAATGCTGGAAAGTGCCAAGCTCTGACCAGCTTCATTGGGAGCTATGTTTAAGCCAGAGTGTATAGGGAAGAAGGAAAAGTCCCTAGAGAGAGGAGAATGCAACACAGAGTGAGGAGATGACAAGATGTCGTAAGAGAGGTATAGACTGACTGAGGGAAAAGATGATTCCCTATGGTTTTCCAGGTAACTGATATCAGTTGTATTTAAGTACCAGTCAGCTGCAATGACTGACCTTAGATTTCCTGGGATTCACTGTTGTATTCTCAAAACAGACCTCCTCCTCCTTAAGTTGGCCTGAGTCTGTCTATTCCTTGCAACCAAACAAATCCTAATCAAGAGAAAATGACCTTTCATGTATCTAGACTTAGTTTTCTCCACAAGAAAACAGCAAAAGTTAATCACAAGTGATGGTCCTCAATCCCTCTTAAGTCTCTGAAGGATCACCCTATCAATAAGTCAATTTGGGGTACTGGTTAATATGCATTAATATTAATGACATGATGATATTTAATAATTTCTACAACCTTCTATATATAAAATTATGAGGGTAACAGAAGACTATAGTACTGAATTAATCTTTTCCATTTTTAACCTCAAAATATTTGTTGGTAATACTCATATAGTTACCTTAATTTTTCCCTTGGAGCCATCTGAAGCACTTTATCCTGTCTGGGGTTTTCTAATTAAAAGGAAAATAAGCAATTTTGGGCAGTTAAAAGGGGAAATATTGATATAATTTAAAGACTAGAAAACAGAAGGAAAACTTAAAAAGTATAGTAAAAAGAGTATCAAGGTACAGCTTCAAGTATGTAAATGGCTGTATGTTACAAAGCATAGAGACAACATAGAACTATGAAGAGAGCATATTTAGTTGTAATACTGTCAAAATATACTTGAGGGTCAGAAGATGCTTTAAAGGCTCTATCTGAAGGGGGGCGCCCAAGATGGCCAAATAGGAACAGCTCCAGCCTCCAGTTTCCAGCATGAGTGACACAGAAGACGGGTGATTTCTGCAATTTCACCTGAGGTACGGGGTTCATCTCACTGGGGCATGTCGGACAGTCAGTGCTGGTCAGTGGGTGCAGCCCAACCAGCGAGAGCTGAAGCAGGGCGAGGCATCGCCTCACCTGGGAAGCGCAAGGGGAAGGGAATTCCTTTTCCTAGCCAAGGGAAACTGAGACACACAACACCTGGAAAATTGGGTAACTCCCACCCTAATACTGTGTTTTGCCAATGGTCTTAGCAAATGGCACACCAGGAGATTATATTCCATGCCTGGCCCAGAGGGTCCCATGCCATGGAGCCTCCCTCATTGCCAGCACAGCAGTCTGAGATCTAACTGCAAGGTGGCAGCGAGGCTGGGGGAGGGGTGTGCGCCATGGCTTAAGTAGATAAACAAAGCCACTGGGAAGCTCGAACTGGGTGGAGCCCACCACAGCTCAAGGAGGCCTGCCTGCCTCTGTAGACTCCACCTCTGCCGACAGGGCATAGCTACACAAAAAGCAGCAGAAAACTCTGCAGATGTAAATGTCCCTGTCTGACAGCTTTGAAGAAAGCAGTGGTTCTCACAGGATGGAGGCTGAGATCTGAGAACGGACAGACTGTCTGCTTAAGTGGGTCCCTGACCCCTGAGTCACCTAACTGGGAGACATCCCCCACTAGGTGCAGACTGACACCTCACACCTCACATGGCTGGGTACACCTCTGAGACAAAGCTTCCAGAGCAAGAATCAGACAGCAACACTTGCTGTTCAGCAATATTCTATCTTCTGCAGCCTCCACTGCTGATATCCAGACTAACAGGGTCTGGAATGAACCTCAAGCAAACTCCAACAGACCTTCAGCTGAGGGTCCTGACTGTTAGAAGGAAAACTGACAAACAGAAAGGACACCCACACCAAAACCCCATCAGTACATAACCATCATCAAAGACCAAAGGCAGATAAAACCACAAAGATGGGGAAAAAGCAGTGCAGAAAAGCTGGAAATTCAAAAAATCAGAGCACATCTCCCCCTCCAAAGGAACACAGCTCATTGCCAGCAATGGAACAAAGCTGGACGGAGAATGACTTTGACAAGTTGAGAGAAGAAGGCTTCAGTCAATCAAACTTCTCAGAGCTAAAGGAGGAACTATGTACCCAGTGCAAAGAAACTAAAAACCTTGAAAAAAGAATGGAAGAATGGATAACAAGAATAACCAATGCAAAGAAGTCCATAAATGAACTGATAGAGATGAAAACCATGACACGAGAACTATGTGACAAATGCACAAGCTTCAGTAACCGACTCGATCAACTGAAAGAAAGAGTATCAGTGACTGAAGATCAAATGAATGAAATGAAGCAAGAAGAGAAGTTTAGAGAAAAAAGAGTAAAAAGAAATGAACAAAGCCTCCAAGAAGTATGGGATTATGTGAAAAGACTAAATCTACGTCTGATTGGGGTGCCTGAAAGTGACGGGGAGAATGGAACCAAGTTGGAAAACACTCTGCAGGATATTATCCAGAAGAACTTCCCCAATCTAGCAAGGCAGGCCAACATTCAAATTCAGGAAATACAGAGAATGCCACAAAGATACTCCTTGAGAAGAGCAACTCCAAGACACATAACTGTCAGGTTTACCAAAGTTGATATGAAGGAAAAAATGTTAAGGGCAGCCAGAGAGAAAGGTCGGGTTACCCACAAAGGGAAGCCCATTGGACTAACAGCAGATATCTCGGCAGAAACTCTACAAGCCAGAAGAGAGTGGGGGCCAATATTCAACATTCTTAAAGAAAAGAAT
>NW_016804432.1:1125219-1154356 GCF_001698545.2 Rhinopithecus bieti | reverse complement strand
GCACTATTCACAATAGCAAAGACTTGGAATCAACCCAAATGTCCATCTGTGACAGACTGGATTAAGAAAATGTGGCACATATACACCATGGAATACTATGCAGCCATAAAAAAGGATGCGTTCATGTCCTTTGTAGGGACAGGGATGCAGCTGGAAACCATCATTCTCAGCAAACTATCCCAAGAACAGAAAACCAAACACTGCATGTTCTCACTCATAGGTCGGAATTGAACAATGAGATCATTTGGACACAGGAAGCAGAACATCACACACCTGGGCCTATTGTGGGGAGGGGGGAGGGGGGAGGGATAGCAGTAGGAGATATACCTTATGTAAATGAGAAATTAATGTGTGCAGCACACCAACATGGCACATATATACATATGTAACAAACCTGCACGTTGTGCACATGTACCCTAGAACTTAAATTATAATAAAAAAAGGTTCTATCTGTATTAATATATTATGATTATTCTAATTTTAAACATGAGGAAACTGAAGCCCAGAGACTCTAGGTAACTTACCCAAGGTTATACAGCTAGGGGAAGTTAAACCAAGAAGCTTTCATTCACTGGTGATCATAAAACACAAGGATGGTAGTTTCTTTGGAGGTTATTAAAGCTAAGATGGATTCTCAATTTTCTGAAATAATTATATTAATGAGAAACTGATGAACATTTCCAAACTTCTTTTAGGTACTGAAGTACTAATACAGTTTAGACACCAGAGGTCTCACAAGTTAAACCCTCTATATAATACAGAACCCTCCTGAGAATCAACTTAAGGTGAAATCTTTTAAAGAAGGGATAATGGTGGTGGTGTGGTGGTAAATGTTGAGCAACCAGCTCTCTGGAGGCGAGGGAAAATCCCTGATTAGCAGTATTACAAAATCATGGTGTTAATACTTTCACCATTGCCAATTGAGAGCTAATAGCATGACATTATTGAGTGTGGAATTGGGAGGAGATGTGCAGTAGCATACTACTCTATAGCACTTCCACCACACAGATGCAACAGTCATAAAAACCTCAAGAGCATGGATAGTAGTAAAATGTGGAAAAAAAAAAAAGGGAACTAATAGATCTTGAATATTTATTACTTAATTTTAAATATAATTCATTTAATGTACATTTATATAACTTATTTTAAAAACAGCTATATTGAATAACTGGCAAAACTTCTGAAAAGCTAATGATTGGTTCTCATGAGCTGGTCCACACCACTGAAAAGGCATCTGTTTAATCACGGAGTTTTTTGGAGAAGGACAATATTTAATTAAATAATTTGAACAGGAATGCGTGAATTTGGGGGGTATATACAGTCTAACGAGATAAACTTTCTTTATTAATTGAGAGTTCTCAAAAATGAGGACTTTTGATTAAATCCTTCAGAGCAAATCCAGCCTTCAGTGTGAGCAGTAGAGGATAAAGGCTAAGAGTGTGGGCTCTGGGTCAGAATAACTGGACTTAGTTCTCCTAGCTTGCCCATCTGTAACTCTGTGACCTTGAAAAAGTCACTTATCTACAGTTTCTCCATCTACAGAATGTGATGATAATGGTATCCACCTTACAGAATTGTTGAAAGAATTAAATGAGATACTACATGTGAAGAACTTGCAACAGTGACTGGCACACAGCAAATGCTTGGTGAATATTAGCTACCACTATCGTATCAAAGTGCCTTCAAGTATATAAACTTTGTCTATTTGAGATGGTTCTGGCCACTGTCAGCTACTTAATGTTCCCCAACACACTAAGAACTTTCAAGAGTGTCTTTGGCTTTTCTTATGCTCCTCCCGCTTGAAATATTGAATTCCTGTACGTCATTTCCAGTTCAGCTAAAAAATATTCTCTTTTTCTGATTAACCTGCATCATGGATGCTATCTGGTCCTTCTTGAGGGATTTTAGTAAAATGTGAGAAGAGATAGCTAATTTTAAAATGGAATCATTAATAAAAGGGAAGCAGAACTTAAACCTCTGGGAAATTCACAGGCTATCATATTGAAAAAGCATGTTCAAGACAGAACACAAAGGGTGTGGCCAAATGATGATGATCTGAGAAGATTAGTCAGCTGTCTAAACAAAATCCAGGACCTATTATTGTCCAAGATGCTAAAAAAAAAAAAAAAAAAAAAAGACTTCAGAAGCAATTCAGAAATCATCAGGGCTGCCACCCTCATCATAGGCCCACAGTAGATGGGAGGTAGGTAGTACAATTTCAACAAAGGGGCAGCAAGTACAAATGAAACTTCATTGTAACCCTGTTCCCCCAGCCCCTCTGTCTCAAGGCTCTGCGGCCTGCTCTCTACTCTCTGAACTCCATCCTATGTTCCCCAGCTGCCCCAGATGTAGCATGCACTGCAGCCAGCAATGCAGTGGGGGTGTGGCTGCCTCCACCTAGATTTGGAAGCCCTGGAGAACTGTGGGGCCCAGGCAGAGAACTGTCACCAGGACAGCACCACTGCACAGAGCCCCTACTAGGGCAAGGCCTAGCAGAACTGGGACCAAACAGCTGCTCCAGAGACTCGAGGGTGGTAGAGACACCCGGGTAAGATTCCAGCTCAAGAGAACTGCAGGTGCCCCATTCAAACTCTTGAGAACTGTGACATGGGCTATGTCCTACAAAGCAGTGGGGACAGGGCTGCTTGGAATCCTGCAGATCCAACCTCTGCTCCAATGTGTCCAGAAGGTGGGACCACAGCTCCAGTGGGCCTGGAAGGCAGAGCTTTGAATCAAAGAAGGTTATTCTTGAGTCTTAAGATTTTGTCCTCGCTCAGGCTTTAACACTTCTTCTTTCCTATTTCTCTCTTTTGGAATAGGAATGTTTGTCAAGTGCCTATCCCACCACTACAGTTTAGAAGCACAAAACTTGTCTGATATCACAGGCTCACAGCTGAAGGGGAATTTACCTCAGAATAAGTCACACCTTAAGTTTCAACCATATCTGATTTTGATGACATTTAGATGAAACTTTGGACTTTAGACTTTTGAGTCGATGCTGACACAAGTCAAGACTTTTGGTTCTTTTGGGATGCGATGAATGTATTTTGTAAGGAGGAAAGACATGAGGTTTGGGGGAGGAGTGAGGGGTAGAATGCTATGGTTTGAATGTTTGTGTCCCTCCCAAATTTTATGTTGAAATCCTAACCCCCAAGGTGATGGTATTAGGAGGTGAGGCCTTTGGGAGATGATTAAGTCATGGGAGTAGTGGCCCAATGAACGGAATTAGTGCCCTTATAAAAGACACCCAAGAGACTCCTTACCTCTTCCACCAAGTGAGGATGCAGAGAAAACTCTGTTTCATCTATGATGAAGTGGGTCCTTACCAGACATAAAATCTGCTAGCCCCTTGATCTTGGAATTCCCAGCCTCAGAACTGTGAGAAATAAATTTCTATTGTTTATAAGCCACCCCGTTTAAGACATATTTTGTTATAGCAGCCAAAATGAACTAAGACAGCTGAGTGCATTCCAATGTGGGTCTCCTACAGCTTTTAGGTCTGATAGCTCAATAGAAGCAAAAATCAAGGCTTTGCTCCTCTGCAAGGTGGGGAGTTAAAAATGAAACTCAAGGCCAAATCCTTTGTAGAGAAATCTACTCACCAGCAAAGCGAGATGGCAAGAAAAACTGTCTGTTTTGGTTAGATATTGAGGGGAGAGAGTGGCTTTCTGAGAATTTATAACCATAGTCCTACCTTTACATGGTTCAGGATTTAGATATTCACTATCTACCTGGTCCAAGAAACCCCAAGCCAAGCAAAGTAACATATATGTTCCAGGGCTGGTTGCATCCTAGAGCACCTGGAAGTAACTAAAGTGATTCTTTCTAGAGAAGTGCATCCTCATCCCATGGCTTGAAGTTCCCATAGAGAAAGCCCAGTGAAACATGAGCTCACAATCCAAAATTATGAGCCACCATGAGCAAAAGACAGAAACAGAAAACATCATATGCTTTCACAAATCTCTTAATTGTAGTTATAAAGTATAGTATACAAAATATGAAATAGTTGAAGAATTATGGGTTGTAGACCCCATAATGGTCATTAAGAGATTAAATAACTGGTATTAATGTTTTATGTGGAAGAAGAATTTAGAAGAAAAAATGAGAACATGTGTTGGAATTATGGCAGTTTTCAAATAAGACCCTGAATAAAATTAAAAAGGCAAATTTTCTCTCAGGCCTACCTGTTGCCCCCCTTCCTTCTGCCTCCGTCACTTGATTCTCTTCTTCTCCAGCTCCTTCGGAAAGCCTAGTATATTCATATGCATTCTTACTCATCTCAGAATAAGATCAACTCAAACTACAAAAGCATCACTGCCAACAATTAAGTGGAATCTGTTTAATCTAAAGACAATACTCATGTTCCAGTTTTATTTGAAGATACTATTTCATAATTTTTTAAAAAATACTCTCACAATGGAATATTTCTTAAACTTGATAAAGAGCCACATTATTTCATTTACAGTAGTAAATAAGACTTATAAACCTTTTTATGCAAAATAAAATCATGCAGACTTTTATCTGAAAATGAAACGTTTAACTATCAAAAGAATAAATTAAATGTATTGATCTTAGAAGCACAGTTACTATATATGTTATTATATATCATTGTTTATACAGAATTATGTCCTAAATTATCAATAGTTTTCATAAGGCCAGGGACTACTTGCAATGCCATTATTATATATTAAAAAGCTAATATTGCATTCCTTTGAAATAAAGTATTAAAAAGCTAATATTACATTCCTTTGAAATAAAGTATTTATGTATTCAACAAGATTTAAATGAACATCTACTTTATGCCTGGTACTACAATATGTTCTGTAGATAATTAATGAGCAAAAAATGGTCACAATTCCTGCTCTCATGGAGCTTTTAAAGTAGTGAAGGAGACAGATTATTATTAATCAAGTAAATGTAGGATTGTCATTGAGCAACTATGACATATTTTCTTGACTGTAGTAAAATACATTGTCTTTATGACCTTTTAAAATATTTAATTTGTCTAAAGTTAGGGGGCTGACCTTTTAAAATATTTAATTTGTCAAAAGTTAGGGGACAATGGGTGGTTTAGTCTTATGAATGAATTCATTCTTACAAATATAACCCAAATTTCACAAGGGAAACCTTCACCTGATACTGATTTCCATTGAATTCCTTTAAAGTCATTATCAATCTTGTCAATATTTTAGAATTTTCAGGATCCTTTCCTTATAACTCCAAAAGACAAACTGCTGAATTTATTAGCTTCAATAATTTAGCAAATTGTGTTTTTATCTGCTTACAAACTATGAAGCGATACATACTGTATGAAATATTTTAATAGATTTTGAAGATTTCTTCTTTTCCTTAAGCTATCATTACTGCATTTTAAGGAATTTTAAACTTGATTTTGACTCCAGCTTTCTGCTAGATGGAGACGCAGGACAGCACCTGGGTGGTCTAGTCCCAGAGAGGTAAAATTGAATAGACGGACAGGACTCACAGGTAGGGAGAAAGCCTTATAACCCCCAAATCCCCAAATACTAACTCCTCACAATCCTCATAGCTCCCTAAAATCCTATCTAACCCATGCAAAACTCATTGTAGTAAACACTACACAGAGTAAAAAGAAAATCAAGGTTGTGTTAAATTTTTATACAGTTACCCTTGAATACTATGGGAGTTAGGGGCAGCAACCCCATGCAGTCCAAAATTCACAAGTAACTTCAGCCCCCAAAAACCTAACTGCTAATAGCCTACTATTGACCAGAAGCCTTATTGTTAACACAAATATTTTACATAGCAGGTGTATTATACATTATATTTCTGCAATAAAGTAAGCTAGAGAAAAGAAAATCTTATTAAGAAAATAATAAGGAAGGCGGGGTGCGGTGGCTCACGCCTGTAATCCCAGCACTTTGGGAGGCCGAGGCGGGCGGATCACAAGGTCAGGAGATCGAGACCATGGTGAAACCCCGTCTCTATTAAAAATACAAAAAATTAGCCGGGCATGGTGGTGGGCACCTGTAGTCCCAGCTACTCAGGAGGCTGAGGCAGGAGAATGGCGTGAACCCAGGAGACGGAGCTTGCAGTGAGCCGAGATTGTGCCACTGCACTCCAGCCTGGGGCACAGAGAAAGACCCTGTCTCCAAAAAAAAAAAAAAAAAGAAGAAAAAGAAGCATGGGCAGGAGAGAGGAGAAGGCTGGCACCCACTAAGGTTTCATTTCACCTTTACATAGGAAAAGTCCATTAAAGCTACTAGTTAACNCATGGTGGTGGGCACCTGTAGTCCCAGCTACTCAGGAGGCTGAGGCAGGAGAATGGCGTGAACCCAGGAGACGGAGCTTGCAGTGAGCCGAGATTGTGCCACTGCACTCCAGCCTGGGGCACAGAGCAAGACTCTGTCTCAAAAAAAAAAAAAAAAAAAGAAAATAATAAGGAAGAAAAAATATATTTACTATTCATTAAGCAGAAGTGGGTCATCATGTGGTTCTTCACCTTTGTCACCCTCATGTAGAGTAGGCTGAGGAGGACGAGGAAGAGGAGGCACTGGCTTGCTGTCTCAGGCTGGCAGAGGTGGAAGAAAATCTGCATGTAAATGAACCCATGCAGTCCTATCCCACACTGTTCAAGGGTCAACTGTATTTGGTGACTTAGTTCAATAATAGGGTCTTCTGATAAAGCAGTTTTTGGATAATTGACTCTAATCCAATGGACCTAGAATTATCAGTACCATGTCAATCTGATTTGTTTCTACATCGTCAAATAAGAATGTACTAGCAGCTGGAGACTGAACCCAGAACTGAAGAGTGACTGTGAGTCATGCAGGTGAGAGGAAAGGGGTGGAGTAAGGCAAGAGCAGGAGGAAAAGGGCAGGTATAAGGGACTGAACTGGCATGAGAAAGTGGGTTGAGGTGAGGCCAAGGAATGCTTTGTGTCCAACTAGGATGAATGTTGTAGGTCACTTTCAAGAGTTGTATCTGTGTACTAAGTCATTGAAAAATACTGACAGTAATTGTTATTATTATTATTTTGAGATGGAGTCTCATTCTGTAGCCAGGCTGGAGTGCAGTGCCATGATCTCGGCTCATTGCAACCTCCGCCTCCCGGGTCCAAGGAATTCTCCTGCCTCAGCCTCCTGAGTAGCTGGGATTACAGGTGCCTGCCACTACACTCAGCTAATTTTTTGTATTTTTAGTAGAGACAGGGTTTCACCATGTTGGCCAGGCTGGTCTTGAACTCTTGACCTTGTGATTCGCCCGCCTTGGCCTCCCAAAGTGCTGGGATTACAGGCATGAGCCACCGCGCCCAGCCAATAGTATCTTTAAAGGCAGTAACATGAGGAGATTCGGGTTTTGAAAAGATCATTCTGGCTACAATATAGAGAATGACCTGGAGAGCAGCAGGGAGACAGACAGAACAACCCCACAGGGAGCTGTTGCCATCATCTGCTGAGAGATGACAGTAGCCTGGACCGTTGCAGTAGTGAAGGAGTTGGAGAGAAGTGGACAGATTAGAGTGCAAAGTGGTCCTCCACTGGGGGGGATTTTGTCCCTCAGGGGTCCATTGGTAATGTCTGAGACATTTTTGTTGTCACCACTGAGGTGGAGAGAAGTATTTACTGTTATCTAATGAGTAGAGGCCAAGGATGCTGCTAAACATGCCAAATGGTGCTGAGGTTGAAAAACTGTGGAATAGAGAAATACTCAGGGAATAACATGGGTTTAATGTCAGAAATTAACTTTTAGTACAAACCCAGGATTTATTAAAATAAAATGCAATGAGCACAAGAAAAACACCACAAGTGTCAGTAACTGCTTTAAGAACAACGAAACTTAAGTGACCAGTTGCAAATCAAAGCAGTCATGAAATACATATGTATAGCTATAAAAATGCTTACAAGGGCTGGGAGCTTCAAACTGCAGTCCCATTTTGACAAAAATACACAGAAACTAAATCTAGCATTGTCTGCAAGAGACATGCACTCGCTCCAGCAACAGTCAGCAGGATCTAAATTTAGTTTATACTCTTAGCACATTAAAATAGCATCACGAAGCACAGGAAGTCTAAAACCATCACACTCCAAGTTTCTGTCTATACCGTTAATAGCTACTTGCCAAGATCTCTGTTGCCTGTGTGATTATAGCCTATTAAAAATATGTTCTCTGCAAAGTCTTCCCAAACAACAGGAAGTGAAGTTAAAAGAATGATTCTAGAGAAAATAATTGGCAACACAAATGTCACAATGTTGGTATTCATAAGGAATATATCTTAACTTCTGAAATGAATGAAGTTGTTGTGAGAAGCTTTATGGGGCTTTTTTATTGTTTACTATAAAAGCTAAAAAGCTTTCTCTGAGTTCTAGTGTTACAATGGTAAATTAGAAAGGCAAATAAACATTTTTTATTTGAAAAGATCTACTAATTGCCTAGCATGTGACTTAGATAAAAGTTGAGATGGGAAGGGCAGAGCCAAACCCATTCCTGAAAATGGGAAAAGATGAGGATGGTGCCTCATGCCTTCATTTATATGTTTAATCTCTCTTCTATATAAACAAAAACCAGACTAACCTGAAGAGATTCAATTTTTTCCCCATCTACTTCACAGGGTCCTTCTTCTAAAGCACCATTTGAGATTTTTTTTTACAGAATTGTGTTATTTTCTGAAATTTTAGTTCAAGATGCATTCCTTCTAGTAGAGTTCTCAGTACTTCCAATTTGCATTGTGTGATAATCTGAGCAGGTACATACCACAGAAGAATGAACCTAGAGACAGTCCAGAATTAGTCCCCCTTAGCAAGGATGATAAATAGCTTTTTTTTTTTTTTTTTTTTTTTTTTCCTATCATGGGGCCACAAACCAAAAAGAAAAAAAAGAATGACTTCCTTGTTAAAGTCAAACTGAATAAGGCTGGATTTTTCTTTAAGAGAAATATCTGTGATTCCCTTCACTCATGACCAAGTTATCTTCTTGCGCTGGATATATGAGATACGAAAATTATCTGTTTCAGTCCACCTGTCTCCTCACACTTGTCCAACATTCTTCATGCCTACACTCCTATGTGGATAACTTTGGCAGAGTTCTCTTACTCTCTCAATATATGTTTGTTCTTACTTTATAAACAGACCACTAATCTTTAGTCAGGTGCATGGCTACCTGGAATAAAGCCTGTATTTCCCAGCCTCTCCTTCAGGCAGGTGTGGCCATGTGACAAAGCCATGCAAGACTTCTAGGAACTATATTTCCTTAAAGGAAGAGGAAGTGCTTGCACTTCTTTCCTTCTACTGTTTGGGATGTAATTACTGGTGCCTGAGAAGCCATACAGGACACTGAGGTGAAACTGTGTGCTTGAAGATATCAGAGCAAAAGAAAGCAGGAACCTGGTTTCCTGATACCTTGGAATATCATGCCAGACACAGATGATTGACAAACTAGGTAAATAAGAAATACATTTCTATTTTGCTTAAGCCATTGTTATTTTGGGTTTTCTCTCAGTATAGATGAGCTTAATCCAAACAAACACAATGCCTTCTCAAGTCCACTTTCCTAGCCAGCTCTGTCCTCTGCCATACTCTCTGTTATTTTAAGTTTTGAACAGTATCAATAGAGTTAAGGTTGTATGCTCTTTGGGAACTCATCCAACCTCCTATCCCCACAGAACTTTCTCTCTACATTGAACTAAGATTTGCTATCCACACATTCCCACATGATGTTGATCATTAACAATAATGTGTATGAAAATTCATTAATTTGAATTTAACCGATGTTCCCACAACTGAATTATAATTTCCTTAAGATTAGAAATTGTGCTTTCTTAGAACACAAAGAACCCTTTGTATTCTCAATGCCTTGCAAGTGTTAGATGCTCATGTAACTGTCAGTAGTCTAATATATAGAAGGAACTACAGTCAAGTACCACATAATGACATTTCAGTCAATGACCGAACTGCAGTTCAATGACATTGGTCAATGACAGAATGACCAATCTCATTTTAAATGGTGGTTCAATAAGATTATAATAATGTATTTTTATAGTACCTTTTTCATGTTTAGAAACTTTCAGATACACAAATACTTACCATGGTATTATAACTGCCTACAGTATTCGGTATAGTAACATGCTGTATAGGTTGTACCCTGGGAACAACAGGCTGTATCTATTGCTGTGTAGTAGGCTATACCATCCAGGTTTATATAACTACACTCTATGATGTTCTCACTGTGAAATCGCCTAATGACATATTTCACAGAATGTATCCCCATCATTAAGTGATGCATGACTGTAATTTTGTTACAAGCAACTGAAAAATACTTCTACTCTGGCAAATTCAGTGAGAAGACTGAATTCCTTAATTTCTGTTAGCACCAGTGAGAAACTGTCCTAAACTGACCCTGGCTTATAGATGTATCACTGGATCTTGGACTAAATGGTAATGGTAATCATTCAGAGCTTCCAATAAAATTCTAAGCCTTCTTCCATTTTATTTCTTACTAACAGTTATTATTGTTGTTGTTGTTATTATTATGATAGCAAAGAAGAACAGCAGAACGGTTTGTGGAGATTCCTATGCTCTCGGCCCACAGAGGGGTTACTATGTCAGGTGAATCGCCTCCCTCCACCAAAGATTCCCACCCAGGTATACCTTCTAATGTGCTGTTCACAGTTTATCAACTGATTCTGAAATTCTGAGTCTTAACAGTTTTAAATTGACTGTTTACGTTTCTTATTTATGCTTTTGACTACCCCATCAGTCTAAACCTGATCCCTGACTTCTCTCCATTTTGTCCTTGTTTGAAACTCACGACTTTAAAGTGACTGCATGTTAGTTTTGACTACAACTAAACCTGGCTAATAAAATGGCTCCACCTTCTTTCTCACTTTCTTTCTTTTAAAAACTAAGCTTTTCACTTTGAAATAATTATAAACCATTTACTTTGGCTAATGAAGTTATGTTTATTTTAGGAATGCAATATTGGTTAAACATTCTAAAATCAATCTAATTCTTACTATTTCAACAGAATAAATAAAATAAAATCATGTGATAATCTCAAGAAATGTAGAAAAGCATCTTAAAAAGTGAAACTTCCTTTTTTGACAAAAAACTTAGTGAACTATAAATAAAATGGAACTTCCTTAATTTGAAAAAGTATTTCTGAACAAATTATGGTATATTTGAAATATGAAATACTATTTAGTAATAAAGATGACTCAACTACAGTTATATATAACATCTCTAAAGAAGGCTGATTTTTAAAATACATGTTGTATAATTCCATTTATATAAAAGTCAAGAAAAGGCAACCCTACCTTATAAAGTTAGAAGTCAGGATAGTAGTTATCTTTGGAAAATAGGATAGTAGTTAATTGGTTTATAACAGAGCACACGGAGACCTTCTGGTTGCTGGTAATGTTCTATTTCTTGACTTGGCTAGTAGTTACTTAAGTTTGTTAACTTTGTTATAATTAAGTAGGACAAACAATTAGGATTTATAAACTCTTCTCAGGTATGTTACACTTCAACATAAAGTTTACTTAAAATATTCTTCTTTTTTGACTTTCCTTCAATTTCCTCTCACCTTTACTGGTTTTAACTTAAGAATGTTAAATATTAAAATCAATGATCTTGATATCTTGAGAGAAAATATATTACTCTAATTATTTAAAGTAGTAAGTAATATTAGAGGTGTAAAACAGTACACAAATTATCAATCCTTTATCTCAGTACTCAGAACTACCCTGTGAGAGATAAGAAGCACTGAAAATTGTTTTCTAAATATAGATATATGAACTGAGACTCAGAGCTGGTCAAATTTTGTTCCCCAAGTTCACACATCTAGAAAGTGGCAGTGTTAAGTCTAACACTTCAATTCTTGATCCCTGGATCCTTTCTATTATACATGCAGCTGTTTAAAATAATGTGAGATGAGAATAAATTATCTATGACTTAAACAACTGTTTTTTTTTTTTTGGAAACTTTTGATTATAATTAGAATCCATTGTGAGTCTTCAAAACTGGCATTGATATTTTCTCCTAAACTTCTTTGTTTTAAAACTACATAAATTTATTAAGGTCAATAACAGAAAGGACATTTTCCATTTATTTTTACTCTTTTCACATTAAGTAACATATATGAACAATGTTTCATTCTTTCTTAAATACAGCAAGAAATTTCAGTTATGGGTAGGGTTCTGTTTTGGATGCTCTTTTAAAGCTGAATCATGGTAGCATAACCAAACTGTTCAGAGACTCTATGTTCTGAAGTTCTTTAGTTCATTTTTCTAGTCTTAGGGCAAGAAAGAATTGTTAATTTCCTTAATAGTGGCTACACAATAAGACGTAAGAAAGAAAAAGAAGTGTTTTACATTATGGTTAGATAAATAGATTGAAATACTTTGGTAATAAAATAATTTAATGACTGTGATCCCTTTGTATAGCTTAAATACTATTCAATCACTATAGAATATAATTCTGACTTCCCCCAGGTATTTTAAAATCGCATACTTTTGATCACAATGGGTATCAGGAAAAAGAGTTCATGTAATTTAATTGACATCTTCTACATTGTTAGAAAAAACAATTCAGAGTTTTATAAAACTGATCATGCGTTAGCAGTCTCATCTTTGTGGGAAATGGTTGCAATTCCATTGCTGGTGGCAGTATGTATTGACACAAACTTTATGGAAGAATGTTTGGCCAGAAGTATTAACAGTTGAAAATGGGCATTACTTATGGCCCTGTAACTCAATTTATAAGAATTATTCAAAGAAAACAACTAATGACACGCCTATAATCTTGTAAGGTTTACATATGAGGATGTTTGCTGCAGCATAATTTATAATAGTAAAGATATAGCATTTGACTGGGCAAATCAGTAATACTCAAATCATGTCCTCAACCAGTTACTGTTCACCTGTAATGCTACCGAAAGTCATATATGCACACGTGCCAGGATCAAGCAAAGGAATACATTATGCTAAGGCTCCCATAATTCTCAATATCTAACAGCAGAAACTGTTCTTGCTGACACCTTTGTCCTGCATTGGTAGGACCTGCTTTTACTTATTACAGTGTTCCTCTTCTCCACCCTTCCCTTTCTGTGACCCTATTCCCTTTCAGCAGATCCAGAATGCAATTTTTGAATTTATGCTCTGCTTTATTTGATGATCTTTATTTCTATTTCCACATGCAAGGCAAACAGGATTTGCTGAGTCTATGTGTCCTCCCAGCTTCTGTTTCCTACTGTTCCTGTTATAACTGCAAAGTAAATATCCTTTTTAAAAATTATTATTTTTAAAACTGATCTCCTTTATCCCTTCTTTCTGTTCCTTTATGTTCTGATTCCAATCCTGGCAATCATTTCCTTGTTCACTTACCACATTCAGATGACTTGTGCCTTCTCACTGTGGTTTAACTCTGTCTCTGAACAAATGCATGTAACAGAATTTAGACTGATTATGGCACAGGCCTGTGTAATCTCCTTCCTAGCATTGGGTTTGTGATAGTTTCACTGAGTTTTTATTCCTCCTGAATCCAAGAAGAAAATAAACCCACTACCCTCCTCCAAGGATTGGGGTCGCCAATCCTCTTATGTTTGTATGTATGTGATATATAAGTACACACACATACACACATACACACACACATGCACACGTGCGCACACAGACATTTTTATAAAATTGACTCCACTGCCCCATGAGGTTGAATCAGTACTTCGGGTCTCTGAACTTCACAGCTGAGATCACAGCTTGTGTACTGTAGGCTAAGGGTTCCTGGTCAGGAAGCACAGTCATCCCTTTAGCTGGTAGAGGAGCAGCCTGGCTATGCAAATTCCCAGCTTACTTCTCTCTCAGTTTCTCTTTTTGAATGTGTTTTAATGACATAATATAAGCCAATAATAGCAAATAATTAGGTGGGACAGAAAGTATCTACCAAATATTAGGTACAATAAAAAAGTCCCTCACAGCCACACATAAAGTTAAGATGAGACACACCAGGCCAGTGCCGGTGGCTCACACCTGTTATCCCAGCACTTTGGGAGGCTGAGGGAGGTGGATCATCTGAGATCAGGAGTTCAAAACCAGCCTAGCCAACATGGCGAAACCCTGTCTCTACTAAAAATACAAAAAAATTAACTGGGTGTGGTGTCTGGCACCTGTAATCACAGCTACTCAGGAGGCTGAGGCACGAGAAACGCTTGAACTGGGGAAGTGAAGGTTTCAGTGAGTCGAGATCATGCCACGCACCCCAGCCTGGGCAACAGAGTGTCAAAAAAAAAAAAAAAAAAAAAAAAAGAGACACACCAGGGGCTAAGAGTGGCTATCTCTGAGTGGTGTAAGGAGCACAGTAGGACAGTTGTTAGGGTTTCATGTTTACATTTTTGAAAAAAAAAATTTTTTTAGATGGCGTTTCTCTCTTATTGCCCAGGCTGGAGTGCAATGACGCAGTCTCAGCTCACTGCAACATCCGCCTCCCAGTTTCAAGTGATTCTCCTACTTCAGTCTCCCAAGTAGCTGGGATTACAGATGCCTGTCACCATGCCCAGCTAAAGTTTGTATTTTTAGTAGAGACGCGGTTTTACCATGTTGGCCAGGCTGGTCTTGAACTTCTGACGTCAGGTGATCCACCAGCCTCAGCCTCCCAAAGTGCTGGGATTATAGGCATGAGCCACTGCGCCTGGACTTGGAATGTTTTATAACAACAAACCTGCATTTTTGTTACTATTAGAAAATATTTATGTTCATTTTTTTTTTTTTTTCTAACCATGACATTGGCAACTTTATCTTGAATACCCTGAACAAACCGTGTTAAGGGCTTAAATTTGTTTTTTTCTGTTTTCAATTTTCCCTGGTTCCCCAATTTCATCATATTTTAGCACTATTTTCATATTAATTTTTTTTACTTTAAAATAAGAAATGTTATAAATTTAAGGTAGTTTTTTGTCATTTCTGAAAGATGGACCTTGAAGCCGTCTCATAATAATGAGCACATACAATTCAGTTTTCAAGACTGAGATTTTGGAAACCTCCCATTTACATTCACGATCTGCTATCAGGAGCCTCCCTTAGCATATCAAAATCATAAAGAGTATCAGTGACTATTTCTAACCATTCTCAATGTGTGTTCTGAATCGCCTTTGTGTTCACATTAAAAATAATTCCTGGACATATTTGTACTCAGAGTTTAGCTTGTTGGTGAACCAAAGTTGGAGTAGTTTTCATTTTATCCCATTGAGGTAAACAGTTACATCTTCATTCTCTGGTTAGTAGCAAATAAGAAGAAACACCATCTCCTAAACAAAACAAGAAAGCCTTAGGTTACCTAAACTCACCATTTAAACTTGTTTCACTTCAAAAAGGTAAAATAAAATATTCATGTGCTACCATTATGTGGTTTAAAAAAGAGGAGGGCATTTCCTCTTACTCATATTAATCCATGACTGTCCATAGCCTTATACCAAGTCTATGATTTACCCTCACATCTACCTTATTTATGAATGAGGAAGGAAGAAAAAAACAATGGTTGTGCAAATGATGCTTGTCAAATGACATTAGAACCAACAAGTGAGACAACTAATCAGTATTTCTAAAATCATGACATACTGAATCACGTTTCCAACATTCACTGGGACTTTGAACAGCAAACCCTACCTAGTTCATCCACAATAACCTATTTCCCCAACGGATGTCCAAAGATGCCCAAGGCAACCTACCCTCCCCAAGGATTTAGGAAACATACATGAACACTGAATGCAAGTTTATTTTCTGAGCTAAAATTTTAGGCACTTCAAGTGAAACAGCAATACTGAAAGTAATTTAACATCTTTTAAGATAATTCAAAGAGCTTAACTTAAAATAATTATGACTTAACGTTGTTAGATTGTCTGTATTTTCCTAGTGCTCTTTAGAAAGGACAAAATACTCTCCCTTCTACTATATTTTTCCCCTTGTCTATATCTAATTGAAGAGTTTTCTATCAAGAAACTTGAAAATGGGTAATTACTACTTTGGGGCCTTTCATCAACTATGAACTTGGGAATTCGAGTTTCTGGCCTTGCTTAATGAAAAGTGGCTGAATTAAATTTTCTTCATTTAACAAGTATCACTTTTTTTCTTTTGGTAAAAAGTTTCTTAGAGAAGCTCTCTTAATAGCCACTGGCAAAACCCATAATTCTACTTCTGAAACAATGAGATCTATTTTCCAGATCATCAATATTCATTCTCCAGACAGATACAATTGTTTGAAGAGTTGCAATTACATTATCCCTTGATGCTTCTTCAGCCTCCACATTTGACTGATTCCATAGTTAACAATTAAAAGGCCAAAGAATTTGAGGATTAATTTTTATCTCTAATAATAAAAAGTTCATTGCATTGAATTTCTTGGTATCAGCATCATTGCCTTCCTAATTAAAAGTGCAATAGTTATATAATCATTAGGAAGGAGAAATGGAATTCAATGCCCATTCATGGACTATAGATATAGTAACTGCTATCATCCTGACTGTACAGGCAGCGCAATTTTTTAATGCCTATTGATAAATGCTACATTTTAAGTGCCCAGCACAGGGCCTGACACAGAAAGGGCAAAAAAAAAAAAAAAAAAAAAAAAAATAAGTTCCCTCTTCTCATTTGCTAGGCTTAGCCTGTGTACCTAAAACTTTATCACCCTCTGATGCTAAACATTACATGATTTTGAAGAGCCAACTATATTTAGCAAAAATAGGTCTGGTAGATTCCTAACAAAAAGCTGATAACCAGGATGGACTACACACACTATCACATATATGTTCCACATTAGCTGGCATCAAAGGCCAACACGACCCTTTGTAAAGATGATATGGAAGGTTCTGACCTGGTTGCCTTCTATTAATCGGGAAGGGAGTAGAGGCCACCTCCTCTCCCTTCTTCCCTTCCAGCACCACTGCTCCTTTCAGACACAGGCTGTCTTTCATTCGCCCACTTGAATCAAGGGTCATAAAAAAACCTCCAGCTAATATGATGGGAAGAGTTTACAAATCCATTTATATAAACACATTTCCCTCTCTTTATTTGAGCACTAACCATCAGTTGTTCATGTTGCTGTGTCCCCCTTAACAGCTGCAGTGAGGGACAATCTCTCCATAGGTGCTGATTCCTTAGGCCTCTGTATTATAAGCAGCCCCAGTGTCACTGAGCCCCACAGAGTGAGGTTCTGGAGCACTCCATGGTCTCTATTTCTCAAGGGCTTGCCACAGTGCTTACGATGTTATAAAAATTTAATAAAATGGACACCGAAAAGAGATGTTAGCCTGGAAAGGGGAGGATTTACGTTAGAAATTGGCTTGGAGGAAGGAAGGCTGAAGGAGATCTGGGTTCTACCAAGTGTTCTCTTATATATTAGGTTCCTGAGTCTCACTTCCTTCACCTGTAAAGTTAGGTGGTAGGACAGGCAGAAGGGTAAACAATGTGAATGACTGGTTGGCAGTTAGGGCAATGTTTTGAGTCTACGATTTAGTATACCTTTCCATGATCCCAAAAACATGGTTCCTTCAAGCTCCCCGCTCCTAAAATCAGGAGAGAAACCCCAAATGCTCCATGAATCTTGTGAGAAATCAGCTAAAAAACATAGTATTTATAACACTAAAAATTATCTCAATATACTAAAAACTGAATATCTTTCAACTGAAAAAAATCGAAATTTTGTTTGGAAATACACATCTTAGAAAATTACCTGAACTGTGCTGTAGCACAGTTCATCTGTGGGCTCCTGAGAATTATTTCACAGCTTTTGTGTGTATGTCAATACTCTTGCGGTAACTAACTAGTCTAGCCAAAATTTGTGCTAGTTTTTTTTTTTTTTTTTCAAAATATCTTCATATTTTATTCACTTCAGAATTAGTAGGCTAATTTCAGTGTCAGGACTCATCTTCCACAAAATTATCACAGCCATATTTTCAACTGAATGCAGTATACTTCCTTACCTTCTACTCTGATATTATTTGGCGTGACTAAGAGCTGTCAAGAATACCCATGGGTGCTTGAGTGCAGTCCAGTACTAAATGGGAGCCAATCATGGAGGAAATGATCCACATGACTGGGAAACTCCCCTGGGGGAAGATGACTATTATCAGATGATCTTTAAAGGAATACCGTGAATCTTCAATCTCTTCCAAATCTGAGAATGGGCTAACTGATAAACATCAACTTGAGGAATCTACATTTTGTAATCTGTCTTTTGGTTCCAGGTCCACAGACTCATCTGCTATTTCTGATTCTCTTCATTCATATTATAAACCCCAAATTTATCTATTTCAAAATTATGAGAATGGAATTTGTTGTATGACTAACTGGACTGCATTACTTCAAGCCATATCTCAATAGGTCCTATCACATTAATTCTTTCTCACTTCTTAAAAATATTCCCCCACCCCGGTGAATTATCTAGAATCATCCAGGGGATGAAAAAGGAGCTACTATATCATCCCTATATTCCTAGTATATAATATCATAAAGCAGGTATCATGGGAACACTGAGCAGTGATTTGGAGTCAGATCTGGAGTAAGATAGGCCTTAGTTCAAGTTGTGGCTTTGAAGTATACTCTCTGTGTGGCCAACAAATTACCAAATTTTTTCCATACCTTAGTATCTTCATGCATAATAAAATAAATATAATTTAAAAATGAAATGTTGTAGGAAATCAGGACTGCCATGGAGACAGAGTCTACTTAATTTCCCAGGAGTGTGGCTATTGGAGGGAAACACCTTTAGGGCTCTAACACTCTGGGGCATGCTGAGGCAGATATACAGTCTGCCAATGGTTACGACAAGGAAAAAAGGCTTTATAGGTAAAAGCCAAGAACCAAGGAATTAGGTGATGAGGGAGGGGCTCCTCCTAGTGAGAACTGCCACAGTATATGCATCTCTGTATGGACTTAAGAGCAGAGTTGGAAAGAACATGAAGCTGTGCGGACACTGAGCCCGGTATTAGGCTAGCGTCACTTAAGTGAAGGACAGAGCACTAATGGCCCTAGTGCAGAGCAGTGCATGGAGGGACAACTGCAGGACAGAAAACCTGGGAGAAAAAAGTAAGGGAACATGGAAAACAAGAGTTCAGGAGAAAGGAAGGTAAGCTTATTGGTTCACATGACCATGGCAGTGAAACTCTATGCAATGGATATTTTGCATTTGCCCTTCTAAATCTAATATTCACCATTCTTCACCCTGCACTGTGCCCAGGAGACTGACCTTTGTGGACTACATCAGTGCCTCCTTTCTGGTCTGGTTTCTGGTTGAGTTCCATTAATGCTAGCCACTAGCAAAAGACAAGACTACATGAAGAAGAGCGTGAGGGCAGGTAGGTGTGTGTGTGTGTGTGTATGTGTGTGTGTGTATTTGTTTTTATCCCAGACTTTGGTTCTACACTTCCCTGATGTCAACAAATTGGCTGTATCCTTTCCTGGAAGACAGCAGCTCCTTATCTGTTGGTTGTCTATCTCCTATAGCTAAAGCTTTCTTTGTCTTCTAGTAACTGCAGAGTCTAGGAACAATAATTGATTCCAGCATTGCTAGTCTCTTGTTCTTCACTCTTCCATTGGTTCTCTTAATCCTGCCCACACCTTAGAAAATGTTACCTTCATTAAACTCTCTTCAATTACTTTACTTGAATATAGCATCTGTTGCCTGCCCAGGCACCAACTGATAGACCCAGGTAAGATGATAATGGCACAATGAGAAAATGTAGAGGGAGTGTGTCGCTTTCCTAGAGATGACAGACGGGGGAAAAAAAAGAGAACTGAGATGCTGGACTGATGACCTTGGATTAGAGGATGCTTATCTTCAGGTGAACTCCGAGCTAGCTTCATGGAAATGTGATCTGCTTGTACAGTATTCTCTCAGTATAAGGACCATTCACATCTGTGCATACTCAAGTCTCACAGTTGGCCCTGCAGAACCTGTATATGAGGAAAGTTGGTCCTCCTCATATGCAGGTTTTGTATCCCATTAATACTGTATTTTGATCTGCATTTGGTTGGGAAAAGCCATATATAAGTGGACCATGCAGTTCAAAATCAAGCTGTTCAAGGGTCAATTGTAATTAATGCTCAATTGCTGATTTTTTTTAATATAAGGCAATATTTTGCAGGACTGTATTATTCTAAGAATGAGTTGATATGCAGTGTTGTAGCATAGAAAGAAACAGGTTCAAAGTCCATTTTCACCACTTGCTATGTCAAGTCACTTCATTTTTCTACGCCTCGATTTTCTCTTCTGAAAGATGGGGTCACACCTTCTTCACAGGATTCTTCCAAAATTAAATGAAATCATGCTTGCTCACAGTAAATCCTTAACAAATGACAGTTGTAATGGTTATTCTTGCACTTTACCAAATCCTTTTCTGCCACAAGTCTCAGTTTAACAATTCTTACAAGATTGTGGTATTATCAAAGGTGCTTGAATCTGGGTGAACTTGATCAGTTTCCTGAGCACTGATTTAGATCTAGAGGAAGGTGAAGATGACTCTGATCAACTCCATCTGCACCTACCTTGCTAGCAGGGAGGCAGCAGCAAGGCTCCGACAATTAGCACCTCTGTCATGTTTCTGAACTGAAATGAGTTCTGAACTGTTTTCTCTTTTTAGAAATATATTCCAAATCACATCAATTTGTGCTACATGCCACATCTTAAATCCTTAGGTTATTAATCAATTAAAGTCCTAAGAATTAATCTTGTAATTCTAATAAACTAATCATCAAGAACATTCAAACTCTAATATCACTCAAAAATTCATTTTCAAAATCTATCCTTTGTATCATTTATGTTACATTGAACATTCTTGAGAAGTTCGCCCAAGATCTGCTCTGCTAAAAAAAAATGAAAGATGAGCCACAAAGAATATTCTTTATGAACAAATATATAAATGTCAATTCTGTTCTTTGTTATGTTAAGAATCCTGCATGCCACAATATTTTTAACATTACCATTTCACTCTCTCATTCAATAAATATTTACCAAATGCTATGAGTGATCTAGATCCTGGGGAAACTCTGAGGAACAAAAACACACAGAAACTCACATCCTGGTGAAGCTTGCATCCTAAATACAAGGTGAATAGAGGCTCAAGAAATTTATTGTCCTCATCTCCTATCTCTACTTACTAAAAAGTGCAGAAGTTTCAGTGAATCTAGTAATGCCAGATAAAATATAGGATGTCCAACTAAATGTGAATTTCAGAGCAAAAACAAATAATTTTTTAGTATATCACATATATTGGGTCCTATGAGAGTTGTTCATTGGACACATTTAAACTAAAATTATTTTCTTTATCTGAAATTCAAATTTAACTGGGTATCTTGTTTTAAAATTTGTTTTGAATTAAAAAATATATATATTTAAAATTATGAATACATAATAGTTGTACATATTTATGGTGTACATATGATATTTCAATACAAGCATACAATGTGTAATGATCAAATCAGGCTAACTTGGGTATCCATCATCTCAAGCATTCATTATTTCTTTGTGGTGGGACCATCCAATTCCACTCTTTTAGTTATTCTGAAATACGCAATAAATTATTATTAACCATAGTCACCTTATTGTATTACTAAACACTAGATCTTATTCCTTCTATCTAACTGTATTTGTGTACCCACTCATCACATCCCCTTCTTACCCCCCCACCCCTGGCCTCTGGTGACCCATCATTCTGCTCTCTATATCCAAGTGCTGAAGGGTGGGTCACTGTCTGCCAACCACTTGCTTAGTCACTTTGTGCACATAATTTAGCTTTCCTGGACCTCAGTTTGCTCACATATAAAGTGTGAGATCTGCCTCAAGAGACATTTAAGGTCCCTTATAGCTCCCTGGTTCCAGTTCTTCCCCAAGCAAAAGATCTTGTCACCGCATGTGTCCTTCCCTCTCCCCCATTCTCTACATGGACTTTAAAACTAGCTGTTCATTACTGGTCTAATCCCCTCTTTCCTCAGTATCCCTTACAGATAATCTTGATGTGACCTCCCCAACCCCATGTCAGTTGATTTGCCCAAGGCTATTAGATTAATGATAAATGCCCTATATTTGAGTAGCACTTTACATTTCACAAAGTGCTTTCACATGTATTACTACATTTTGATAAGTCAATTTCCTCTATTTCACTGAGAAGCTGGTTGCTAAAGTTATCTTTCATTCCACTGTGTAAATAATGTTTCTCATTCACCTCTCCAAATATTAGCAACTTTCTGAGAGACCTTCTCTCAATTAAAAGAAGTCTGTTGTCATTGGTGAAGATTTTGCAGGGATGCTGACTCTTATCACTCTTCCGTGGTTAGTGCCTCTCCCTCAGTGCTTGCCGGAGCTTCCTCCTTTCTCCTTCTATTCACAGGAGCAAGTACTTGTCTCCTCCTGCGACAGACCCTGTCATTTCACCTTTCAACTGCAGTACCCTAAGGGGACCACTGCAAACCTGGACCTCATAGACCCTGGCTTCCTGCACCAGCAGTGTCCATCTCATGGAAGTTTGTTAGAAAATACAGTCCTGGACTTCAATCAAGAACTATTAAATCAGAGCTTGCCTTTTTAAGTTTGAGAAGCACTGATGTAGAACACCTCTAGTCGGCACAAATTTTTCACATTTTCCAAGAGATCAGAAGCATATAATTTGGTCCATACTTATTAGACTCTCCCAGGAGCAATGGCTCCTAACCTTGTTTCTACCAACTCTCAGGATAACGTACACCCATTTAAAGAAGAGAGGCTCACTTATGTTAGCAATTCTCATCTGACCCACCACACATGTTCTTTTGTGAGTCAAACTCTTTTAGTTAATCAGGTGGGATGCTGAATGACTGCAGGGAGAAGGGGGCAGAAACGTGGCCACCATGTCTCAATATCTGTAACACTATTCTCTAAATATATGAATAGGGAAATATGAATTATGATCTTCTATTCCTACTGGCTGTCTGACAGGGCCAAATAAATAGACCCAATGTAAAAATGGAGAGAATAATGCAATAAATTATTTCTGACACAGAAATGCTTAAAGAATAACTTAAAAACACAATTTTAAAGTTCTTAGAGCTCGTTAACTAATAACAATCCAGAATTTCATTGGCTATGTTTTTTTTACATTTGTGTTCTGCTCCACAGAGCCGTTCCTGAAACTGATAACCATGTAACATCATTCAAAATACTTTTCATGAAGTAATCACAGGTACAAACAGATTGACAGAACCAAGAAAGCAATAACTGCCTGTCTTGCTAAATTAGACATTTGGTCCCTCCATCCCCTGCAGCCCCAGGGGACAAAGTCAAGCAAATATGAAATAATCAGGTGTTTGTCTGATTGTAATATTAATCTTTGGATATTATATCAAAAGACAGAAAAAGAATTCTGCTCTAGACTAAATCCTTAAATAACTCAAGTTTGCAGAGTCAAAAATAAAAACACATTTTTTTCTTACAATCAGAGCAATGTCATCAAAAGTGTGTGACCCAATTGTATATGAAGCCTGAAAATACTAATACAATGATTAATAGACTCATTTATCTTCAAATATAGAACTTTATCTGTTTTAGACTACATATTAGAAATGGGGAATACTTTCTTAAATATTTGAATTTATTATTGTCATTAAATTCTAAACAAGAGTTTACCACATGCCATTGTTAACTCATAAATAAGTTGACCCGATAACCAGTTCATAGCCATGTAGATTATTTATCAGGTCTAAACTTCAACACTGTAATTCACTCAATAGAGTTATATAGTTAGGACAATGAAGCTGATATCCTTAGAACTGGCAGAGAGATGATACATCTAGAATTTGGAATAGCCCTCAGCTTAGCTGCATTAACACTTTTTTTTTGGACCGTGGATTTATATTACTAAAGTTAGCTAGCTGTGTAACTATTAGTCACTAATTCCAGCAAATTATGAAATTCACTTGTAAAATATATTTAAATTATTTAAGAGAAAATACAAAATTGTCAATAAACTGACATTTTAAAGTTAATAGACACCCTACTGAGCATGTTGACATATAGCCACAGTGCTTCAACAGCAAAAATTGAATACAATATTCTAGGAATAAAAAAGGGATTATACTTTGAGGCTTTAAAGTATAGTTGTAGGCTTTTGAAAGAAGACATCTGGGCTGGGCAACGTGGCTCATGCCTATAATCCCAGCACTTTGGGAGGTCAAGGTGGGCAGATCATTTGAGGTCAGGAGTTTAAGACCAGGTTGGCCAACATGGCAAAACCCCATCTCTACTAAAAAATACAAAAATTAGCCAGTGTGATGATGTGGGCCTGTAGTCCCAGCAACTCGAGAGGCTGAGGCAGGAGAATCTCTTGAACGTGGGAGGTGGAGGTTGCAGTGAGCCGAGATCGCACCACTGCACTCCAGCCTGGGTGACAGAGTACGACTCCATCTAAAAAAAAAAAAAAAAAAAGAAGACAGACATCTGTGAGCTTTGGTTTCTCCTCTCTTACCCTGTGATGCATTCTATCTTATAAAAATGGATTTCTCTATATTTCCTTAGTGCCATATGACTCTTGCTTTTATATGTGGTTAATTTGAGTTGGTAAACTGTGTTAGAATATGATGCTCTTGAGATTGCCACTAGAGTTATGATACTGTCACAGATCGGGGAGTTTTACTGTACTTCACTGACTGTACTGCTAATTAGGGTGACCATATGATTTATCACACAACCAGGGACATTTTAGGGAGTAGAAAGAAATGCTATTAATAATTATACTCACTTAAATCATATTTAAAATTTCAAAATGGATCAAAACCTAAATGTAAGAACTAAAACTAGAAGACTATTTTAGAAAACATAGGGGTACATTTTCATGAATTTTGAATTTGGTAAAGGATTTTAGATATGATACCAAAATATGAGCAACAAAAGAAAAAATAGATAAACTGAACTTCATCAAAACTAAACAATGTTGTGCCTCAAATGACACCATCAAGAAAGTGAAAAGACAACTCACAGAATGGGAAAGAATATTTTTAAATTATATAACTGAAAGAAACTTGTATCTAGAATATATAAAGATATTATATATTTATTATAACTCAAGAATAAAAAAACCAAAAAGTACAATTAGAAAATGGGAGAGAGATTTAAACAGATATTTCCCCAAGGAAGATACATAAAAGGCCAATAAACACATTTAAAAAATGTTTGACATGATCAGTCATTAGGGAAATGCAAATAAAACCACAATGAGATATCACTTTACACCCAGATGCCCAGAATTAATAAATCAAATAATAAGTATTCATGAGAACATACAGAACTGGAATCCTCATGCAGTACTACTGTGAATGCAAAATGATGTAGCCATAGATACACACAAAAGCTTGTACACAATTGTTTACAGCAGCATTGTTCATAACAGCCAAAATGTAGAAACAACCCAAATGTCAATCAACAGACAAGTGAATAAACAAAATGTGGTATATGTATACAATGGAATATTATTCAGCCATAAAAAGGAATGGTGTGTGGATACATGCCACAACATGGCTAGGTCTTAAAAACCTTATGCTTTGGGAGGCTTAGGCGGGTGGATCACGAGGTCAGGAGATTGAGACCATCCTGGCTAACACGGTGAAACCCCGTCTCTACTAAAAATACAAAAAATTAGCCAGGCGTGGTGGTGCGCACCTATAGTCCCAGCTACTCAGGAGGCTGAGGCAGGAGAATGGCGTGAACCCGGGAGGCAGAGCTTGCAGTGAGCCGAGATTGCGCCACTGCACTCCAGCCTGGGCAACAAAGAGAGACTCCATCTCAAAAAAAAAAAAAAAAAAACCCAAAAAACCAAAAAACCAAAAAACCTTATGCTAAGTGAAAGAAGTCAGTCATGAAAGATAAGACACTGTATTAATCCATTTATATGAAAGTCCAGGATAGGAAAATCTATAGATACAGAAAGTAGATCAGTGTTTCCTTAGCATTGAAGGTGTTGTGGGGAGTGTAGACAGGGGAAAAAGCAGGTGGTAGGTAAAGGATACAGGCTTTCTTTTCAAGGTTATGAAAATATTCTAAAATTACTGTGGTGATGATCAATGTGGTCTGTGAATATACTAAAAACTACTAATTGTATGTCATATTAAATTATATTTCACTATTGTTTTTTTTTTTTTTTTTTTTTTTGAGACGGAGTCTGGCTCTGTCTCCCAGGCTGGAGTGCAGTGGCTGTGATCTCAGGCTCACTGCAAGCTACTGCCTCCCGGGTTTATACCATTCTCCTGCTAGCCTCCCGAGTAGCTGGGGACTACAGGCGCCTGTCACCTCGCCGGCTAGTTTTTTGTATTTTTAGTAGAGACGGGGTTTCACCGTGTTAGCCAGGATGGTCTCGATCTCCTGACCTCTATGATCCGCCCTCTCGGCCTCCCAAAGTGCTGGGATTACAGGCTTGAGCCACTAACTATGTTTAAAAAGAAAAGAAATTATACTGGGGCACGAGGTACAAACTGGAACTTTTTTTTTTGCATCCTAGGCAAATTTGGATGCATTTTGACCCACCTCTAGCCTCACCCAAGTGTCTGACCAACTACTTTCCATTCTTCTGGAGAAGGGCTGGTAGTGAGAAAGCCTGACCAGTTCTAATAGCTATACTGACACTGTTTTGAAAGCACAAGTAAAACAATATATCCTAATGAAGTGGCTAGGAAAATACCTTCAAACGAGAAGAAATCATTTGTAGTCACTTAGTGATACTCCCATGCACAGTAGCCCCTAGGCTCCTTTTAATATACCTATGAGCAGCACTGGCCCACCTAACAGGTAGCTTAGGCATGTGTTTAGAGTACACACAAATCCAGGTTTGGTTTTAATAAACTTTTCAAGAACTTTGCATTTAAAAAAACTATAGAAAGAAGCTACTTTCATATCAACATATGTATTATGCATCACTACCTGAAATCCAACAGAACTCAACATTGATATACTAGGTTTGGAAAGCTTAGTATGACTCTTATGTTAATTACAATGTTCTCAATGCTGGGACCATCTACCATTCTTAATTCGGCCCTGTAAAGGAAAAGGACAACAATAGTCAAACAACAATGCCGAAGCTTGGCATAGGCACAGACAGAAGCTCACAGCAAGGACCAGTGATAATCAAAGACCAAAACAACATTCCCATTCCCTAGTTTCTCTCAGTGTAAGAATTTGGTATTTTCCAGAGATCTTCAGTGTGTGGGAGCCTCCAGTTAATTAGGATTCAGTGTCCCTAACCCCTCAAAGTCTGATTTAACTTTGCTTATGAAAATAAACATATGTGCCTTTTTTGTTTTGGACAACTGATTTTGTGGAGTAAAGTTCATACTCGGTCTACTACCTATGTCCATCTCACTATGACTGTAAGTGATATGGTTTAGTTTTGTGTTCCCACCCAAACCTCATCTTGAATTGTATTCCCCAGGTGTTAAGGGAGGAACCTGATGGGAAGTGACTGGATTATGTGGGCTGTCTCCCCACTGCTGTTATGATAGTGAGTGAATTCTCATGAGATCTGATGGTTTTATAAATGGTAGTTTTTCCTGTGCTCTCATGCAACTTCTCCTTCCTGCTGCCTTGGGAAGAAGGTGCCTTGTTTCCCCTTCACCTTCCACTGTGATTGTAAGTTTCCTGAGGCTACCCAGTCATGCTGAACTGTGAGTCAGTTAAACCTTTTTCCTTTATAAATTACACAGTCTCGGGTAGTTCTTATAGCAATGTGAGAATGGACTAATATAGTAAGCTAAGTCTTTTGGCTTTCTCCACAGTCCAACTGGAGATTAGAATGGAAGATCCCTACCTGTGCTATCTGATCCCTACTTGTTTTCAGATGATTCTAATCAAAAGAATGGATGTGCTCTTTTCCTTTTTTGGTAAATGGAAACGACATCTGTAAATGTGAAAATTGTATAAGTGAATTCTGTAAGGAATGGAAACATCAAAAAGAACATGCTAACCAGATAACCATTTACATATACAAAAGATAGTTTTTAGTGAGTCCTTTCAGAAGGAAACATAGTTTGGTATTAGAATACACAGCTATCTTTCAATAAAACATGGTTAAAGCAATAGGTATGGTAAAAATTACTTCTATCACAAAGGTTTTAAATTGGGTTTTAAAATAACCATAATATATACTGAAGAGTCTAGAAGGCAATTATTATTTATCCAACTCTGACATCTCAAAAAAGCATTTCAGCATCTGAACAGGCAGAATCACTTAGAGTATCACATAAATTCCAGCATCATTTATTCAAATCAAATATCCATTTTTAAATCAAGGGCAACTACTTCTTCATAAAAGAACTGTGTAATATATTACCTAGAAATGAGTGTTACATATTTATAACTCTGGCTGGTAAATCCCAGTCATACTATTATTATGCCATTAAACTGGAAATATATAGAGTTGAAAAGAGGAGTGATCATAATAAAAGCACTTTATTCTGCACATAATACCTGAAATTCAATCTAATACAACTTTCAGATATCAGAAGTTTAATGTTTATGGTTTTTATTGAATAATCTCCTTCTTTGACTAAAGTCAATAAAAAGTCATCTCTGAACTTTGCAGTCAAGCTAGCAACCATTACATTAAACTACAAGGTCACAAAGATAAGAGTAAAATCGAAAGATCATCTTCTGATCCCTGCTAATTAATGTTTTAGTGTTTTCCTCCTCAATACCAAGACCAGTTTATTTAAATAATTTCACTATTGAAGTTTGACAAATGTTTTTTGTTAATGCATTTTTTACTTGCATATTCATATTGGATTTAAAGTCATTTCAAGGAAAATGATATTATAAAATAATGTTATAAATAAGCTGGAAAGCTCTTTAGGAGACAATTAAAATTTTTTGTGTTAAAATATACATACATAAAATTTACCATTTTAAGCATTTTTAAATGTACAGTGCAATGGCATTAAGTATATTCATATTGTTATACAATCATCACCACCATTCACCTCTAGAACTTTTTCATTTTCTCAAACTGAAACTCACTCCAGTAAATAATATTTCCCCATTCCCTGCTCTCTTCATTGAGAAGAAAATTTAAATAACATGATTTTCAAAACGTACACTCATAAGCTGGAATAACACTCAAGCAGAAATCCTCAAAGGGCTCTAGTATTTTTTTTTTTTTTTTTTTT
>NW_016804432.1:1087192-1122166 GCF_001698545.2 Rhinopithecus bieti | reverse complement strand
GCTGGAGTGCAGTGGCCGGATCTCAGCTCACTGCAAGCTCCGCCTCCCGGGTTCACGCCATTCTCCTGCCTCAGCCTCCCGAGTAGCTGGGACTACAGGCGCCCGCCACCTCGCCCGGCTAGTTTTTTGTATTTTTTAGTAGAGACGGGGTTTCACCGTGTTAGCCAGGATGATCTCGATCTCCTGACCTCGTGATCCGCCCGTCTCGGCCTCTCAAAGTGCTGGGATTACAGGCTTGAGCCACCGGGCCCGGCCGGGCTCTAGTATTTCTGTTTTGCACTTTAGAAACAATTATTTAACATAGTCATTTGTTGAAATATTGCTGGCACTAGTGACACAAGCCATTTGTAGACATAATTGTGGATGTTACAGAGCAGTTATATATTTTGGGTTTTTGACTACACAATTATTAAATATGTAAATATTAAAGAATAATTTCTTATATGATTGAATAATTCCTGCTTTCAACAAAAGATGCAGAATATATGTAGGGGGTGTGGCTATAAACAGTACATGACACCCTGACCCACTTGACATGACAACCCTGATCCACTTGAGCAGGGAGTTTTCTTGTGTAATTTCCCTAAAGGTGGCTACACATTTATATGAGTTCATCTATACCTGCATATCACATATCCTTTGTTGGCAATTGATGTCATACATTTGTGAGTAGATGAATACCAGAAATGGTGTATGTACAGGGAAATTCAATAACTGGCAGTAAAAACTAACTTAAGAAATAAATGAGGAAGAAAGAGTTGCTCATAAATGTCATATTGTTATATAATCATCACTACCATTCACCTCGAGAACTTTTGCATTTTCTCAAACAGCAACTCACTCCATTAAATAATAATTCCCCACTCCCTGCTCTCTTCATTGAGGAGAAAATTTAAATAACATGTTTTTCAAAATACACACACACACACACACACACACACACACACACACAAATACACACCCACAAACAAAACAGGTCTTGCCAAAAAAAAGAAAGTTACCATTTTCATCAAAAAAGCCTCCTAAAAGCACCTTTTCCAAATGACTTTCCCTGAATGGAAGGAAGCATATATCTATCTGTCTTAAATGATCCTTCTCTGTTTGTACTCACTCCTCAAGTTCTGCAGCTCATGACTTCAAAATGTACCCTTACATTATGAACAAACTGCTGACTGTCCTCACAGGTCACATTTATTCCACTGGATCCACATTCCATTGCTTGTATGGTATGGAATCCTTTCCACCTAACTTTTCCAATGCCTGAGTATATACCATATTCATTCACCTTAGGTTTTACATCCTTATTCTCAAATCCAAACTGCCACATCAATATGCCATGTGCCAGGGACGCCCTGGCCTTGTGTAAATGTTGCTCTCTTTAATGTCATCTTTTGATCTTCAGATTATGTATCTTTACCTAAAGAACCTGGAGACGCTCAGAGATGATGGTAGAGAGTACAGTGCTATAGCAAAGAAAGACATGATTCGTCTTTGTGGAACGCTGAACAAATTCAATTTCAAGAATGGTAGAAATGATAAAGCAGAGACAATGTGTCCCAATTTTCAGAGTAAATCATGAATGCCATTTTTACAACAAAGCTCATTCGTATTGGCCGGGCCCGGTGGCTCACGCCTGTAATCCCAGCACTTTGGCAGGCTGAGGTGGGCGGATCACGAGGTCAAGAGATCGAGACCATCCTGGTTAACACGGTGAAACTCTGTCTCTACTAAAAATACATAAAATTAGCCGCACGTGGTGGCATGCGCTTGTCGTCCCAGCTACTTGGGAGGCTGAGGCGAGAGAATCGCTTGAACCACGAAGGCGGAAGTTGCAGTAAGCCGAGATGGCGCCACTGTACTCCAGCCTGGGCAACAGAGCGAGACTCCATCTCAAAAACCAAACAAAACAAAACAAAACAAAACAAAACAAAACACTCATTGGTATCATCTATATCAGGTTTATTTTCAGAACTAAAATCATGACAGTACAAACCACTATTAATTTTCTAATATTTTGTTAATATTGATAGAAAATTTTATAGGTCATACACTTTGAAAGTCTCACATGCAAGTTAGACATCCTCCCCACCTGGCTTCTGGCAAGAATATCACCCAGTGATGAATACAAAACAATCCACTAAGAATAGCCAGGGAACAGATTCCCTGGAACTATCTTCTTTCTATGCTTCTCATCCTTCTTTCTATACATTCTTCTTAAGATGCAATTTATACGTAAACTCCAGAGTCCCATTGTATTCTTAGACAATAATAACTAATGACTATTGAGAATTTACAGTGTGCTAGAAACTGTACTACTAGTTTTCTTACATTAAACTGTTCATCTTCACAACAATCCTGGGTAGTAGAAACAATTACTTACATTTAATATACAGTATAAAGGAAGCAAAAAAGATATTAAGAAGCTTACCCAAGTTCACCCAGACATTATCCAAAATCACTAGAAATGCCAGATCACACTCTTAATCACTAGTTTTAAATGTTAGTATTATTTTCCACATGTAAGTTGCTTTCATTTTTTATTTTACCATTTTTTAAAGATTCTAAAGAAGTGAAGAGCATGCATATTGTTTCTCAGAAATGCCTGGCATTTGTTAGTAATGCCTGAAATTTCTGCCATCTCAGGTGCCTTTGCTGGGTACCTTGGACATTTCAATTCAGTAACTGGCATCTCAACAATGTTTTTAAAGCCAAAATCTGAAAATCCACTGGAAGTCATTCTGTAACACCTAGAAAATAGGTAAATCTCTAGCTCTTCCACATATAAAGGTATCCCCATGGAAAGGAATGGGCACTCATCCAAGTATAAACTGTTTGTTCCATCCTCAGCCTCCCAGAGATAAATTCTCAGCTAAGAAATGTGAGTGAAAGCAGACAAATACCCGTTGTATCTAGCAGTGCCCAAAGAGACCAGATTGATGCTTCAAGAGACTTTTCACATTTTCATTTTTTTAAAAGTGACATTCCTTGAATTAAGATGACTTTCATAATGTATTTCCAAATAAATCATACCCAAATTATTTTAAAATACATGCTAGTGCAAATCTATTAATATAACTCTGTATTTAAAGACTTGAAATTCTGTGACTGCTTAAAATAATTCAATCAAAATAGAAAACAATCAGATTAAGTACTTTATTTCAATTTATAGCTATTAATATTATTAATATAGACACTAGAAAATTTGTGGGCAAAAGGCAGGCTTGCTTTATCAATAAATTCATTTAGAGTCATCTGGACTCATTTACTGAAGAGCGATCCAGGTGCTAAACAAGTGCGGTTACAAAATTCAGGAAAATTGTATTACTAGAGCACCATGGTCCAAGACATTTTATGACAAATATCAAAACTAGATTTGGGTATTGTACGTGATATGCTTATCAAATAATGAGACTGGTTCCTGTAAGATACACAAACACAGACTAGTCTCCTTAGGTTACAGTGACACCACATAAACAAAAACAAAAGTATTCAAAAACAGTTATTTATGGGACAATTTCCATTAAATATAGTTAAGATGGGTTAAGTATGAGTCTGAAATTAGGCCAATGGGGCAAAAATAAGTAATTGCTTGGTAAATAGAATTTTTATTGCTTTTATGTTTTGAGGGATGGAGACTCTTGGTGTTATCTGTGATTCTGCTCTTTCTCTCACATCCCATGTCTGTACCATAAATAAACATCTTCAAAAGAAATCCACAATTAAGTCATTCACGGTCACTCTCACTGCCACCATCTTGGTTCTGATAACAAAAACTTCTGTCTGAATGATTGCAATAGCCTAACTGTTCACCTTCAGCCTCTTTTCAACACAGTGGCCAGGAAGATCCTATTAAAAAGAAAGTCATATTATAACCTCAGCTCTTCTTTTTAGCCAGGACAAAGGCCAAAGTTCTAACAATGCTATAGCCATCTGGCTTGCTACCTGCACTCTGACTTCATCTACTCGCTCTCTAGTTCTCTCTGAAGCAGCACCACTAGCCTCTTTGCTCCTCCTCCAACCTATCTCATATGCACCTGCCTCAAGACCTCAGCACTTACTCTTCTTTCAGCTTAGAATGCACTTCCCCAGAAACTGCATGACAAGCTTCCTCTCTAAAGGAAACAGACTTGCCTTCCCAGCCTGTTTAAACTATCAACCCCACTTTCAACTTACACACACTTCAAAACCCTCTTCCCTACTTTATTTTCTTTCCTTAGTACTCATCGCTCTTTAACATAGTATACATGTCATTTATTTACCTTGTATATTGTCTGTCTCCTCATTAAAATGTCAGGTCCAGGAGCTTTTGTTCACTACTTTCCAATACCTATAACAGTGTCTGGCATATAGTAGGTGCTCAGTCTGCTTTTGTTAAATGGAATGAACTAAAGAATGAGCAAATTCAAACTGTAAACACAGTTTATGTTAAAGGTCATATCTTCTTCCATCCTTCCTTGTTTCTGGTTTCCAAAGACTTACCAAACATTTGTTTCCAAGACTTTGGTGTTGGGTTTACCATCTTTCTCACCATCCACAAAACCATCAGTATCCTACGTGATTTCAACATCCACATGGGCAGCCCATTTGGTATTCTCAGGTCCTTTATTGAAGAAAAATTTGAGGAATTTCAGAGACTCAACTTCATCTCACCTATCTGTTCTCAAGATCACCCAGGGCTGTGGTGACCCCTAGAAACTTTTGCTCTTTTCTCTTTTACCTCATCTTCCTATTCTTTTCCTTAGACACTATGCATGTTCTTTGACCTCAGTAAGAGAAATGAAGAAGACGAAACAGACCAAGGGTTAGCATACTTTGTCTATAACAGATTAGAGAGCAAATGTCTTAAGCTTTGCCAACCTATTGTTGCAACTACTCAATTCTGCCATTCTAGTGCAAAAGCAGCCACAGAGGATGAATGATGAATACTAAACCAATAGGCAAGTCTGTTCCAATAAACTTGATGTACATACATAAGCAGTGGGTTGAGTTTGGCACATAGGACATAGTTTGGTGACCCCTGAAATAGATCATGTTCTTCCCTCTCTCTGTCCCCTTTCTCCTTATCTATTGATTCTTAATCCTCCTTTTAGTCCCTACCTCCAGCATTCTTTCATTGTGTAGCAGATGCTCCTGAAAGCAATAGGTTAACCCTAAGAATAGCCCTATGATATAAAAAGAATGTGTTATTTGTAATTCCAAGCAAAGAAATCTGAAAGTGGCGAACCCAGAGATTCATTTCTTATTTATGGGGAACACCATACCTCAGTTGATCCCATGGAATTCAGTCTGTACAAGGGATCAAGGCCCCTTTTTGGGTTAAATGAAGGTTGCCAGGTAAAGGTTTTGCTAGGGAGAGAATGCTAAGTGAAAATGCCATATAAACTGCATTTTTTTTTCTTTTTTTAACAAGCAGTAGCAGTTCTCCTACCCAGCTCACTGCTACTGAAGTGCCCTGTATGTAAGTCCCCTCAATAAACACTGGATCCTCTTGACCATGGTGCCATCTTTATTTGAAGTCTATAGGGGTTTGGCATAACAATTGGCACGACAACTAGGACATCAAAGAAAATCCCATGAGCATCAAGATGATGGGATTGGGGAAGGGGAAATCCATGGGGGAAATCCTGGGTTGGCCATCCATGTCTACGTAGGGTCCTGTCTCTGTCCCCTTTCCATCCATCAAGGACAACCACCACTGTCCGTGATAGATGGTTCCTACCGCGTGAGTACGGGGATGCCCTGAAAACACTGAAGATTCAGAAAGAGCTGTTACAGGGGTTGAAACTGACTGAGCAAGGGTCAGATGCCTGAGCAGTGGCAACTGCGGTTCACTGGCTGTTTTTGACTACACTCTGAGCAGCCACTGAGGCTGAGCTTGCAGCATAGGTGGGGGTTTGTCAGTTACGAGATGAGCTGTGACTAGAAAGAGATGCCAGATTAGCTCAGGTGGAAACATCAGAGACCTTGCTGTCTCACCTATGGACACAGGATGACAAAATGGAGAGCCTGGCTTGTTGGGTAGCCTGTTTGAAGGGTTGCTGACCCCCACACCAATGAGTTAGGGCTATTATGACTAAATCATCCTGGGACCACAAGACCCCTGGGATCCCCATCGAGTGCTATCAGTGGGGAAGAGTGAGGGAGGAGATGAGCCAATAAAGGTTCCTGTCCTTTCTGCACATCCAGCAGTCACTATCAAGATAAAAGCTGATCAACTGTACTCACAGGGGGTAACTTCATAAGACTTGTCCCCAACTAAAAGATGGCAGCACACTACAATGCAGTACTGCATGGCTATGGAATTAGTGGAGTCGGGAAATAGGTTCAGGCAGAAGGGAAGAGAGTTTATGGTGGTGGCTTCTCCATCTATGGGATATGGCGGAAGAGAGTATTCTACTCTCCAGACTCAAGATGAGTTAAAATGGCATCCATCACAAACCACCTGACCCTGAGGAAGCACCTCTAGGATGCCAATAATGAGGACTGGCCATCCCCTTCTTAGCTGAATGGTTGTGGGCTGCAAGGAAGCCTGGCCAAATGAGGGCAACATCCTCATGTCTCCTTTGCAATTACAGACTATGGAGGAACTGCAGGACATCCTCCAAGAATTAGAGATGAAGCATGCTATCTATGCTGGGTATTACCAAGGTCCACTGAGGTTTTCACTGCCAGCATGAAAGACACTTAGTTGGCACCCAACCAATGGTATAGTTCATCAGTGTCTATCCTAAGTCCCCTGGTAGGACAGCCACTGTCTTGGGCAGCCCAAGCAGCCCCCAACTTAGGGGAAATGGAAAAATTATACATAGGCACATGGTACGTGCTGCCAGGAAGAAAGACAAAGGAGCCAAAGGAAAGGAGACAGCTAAGGGACCCACCAGGGTGGTCTGGCAACAAATGTGGTATGACCTGGTACTGGCAGGGACACCTGCTGAGAAAACAGATAAACAGCCTAATGCTGTTCTGGTCAGACTGGGGCAGAAGCTCAAGCCAGAACAGTGGATCACTAAGGAGCTTCAAGTTCAGCCCACTACCCCTTCTGCAGAGGAATAGCAGGCACCAACCTCATTAGACTAGGATGAAGGCCAAGGCTCCAGAATCTTGATAAAAGCAGTGGTGGCCAGGGTGTCCAGGGACCAGAGACCACAGGTGGAACTAGCTACATACTGGTCACCTAAGAATAGGCAGATTGTGCATGCCCTACTGAATACTGAAGCTGATATGGTTTGGCTCTGTGTCCCCACCCAAATCTCATCTCAAACTGTAACCCCCATAATCCCCACATGTCAAGGGAGGGACCTGGTAGGAGGTGACTGGATCACAGGGGTGGTTTCCCCCATGCTCTTCTCTTGATAGTGAGTGTTTGGCAATTCCTCCTTCACACGCTCTCCTCTCTCCTGCTGCCTTGTGAAGAAAGTACTTGCTTCTTCTTTGTCTTCCACCATGATTGTAAGTTTCCAGAGGCCTCCCCAGCCATGTGGAACTGTGAGTCAATTAAACCTGTTTCTTTTATAAATTACCCAGTCTCAGTTAGTATCTTTATAGCAAGCAATGTGAAAACAGACTAATACAAGAGCCGAATGCACTCTCACACATGGTGACATTCATCATCAGTTCCAAGGGCCTATAACAGCAATAGGTGGTTAGGGAGGGTAGCCATGATCAACAGGTTCAACTAGCATTATAAGTGAGAAGACTGCTACCAAAACTCTATTTAGTATACATGGCTCCCATCTTGGAATACCTCTTGGGAATCGATAACTTATCAAGCCTGACCCTCTAAACAGTGGGCCTGGGAATTCGACTGAGAGTTAGGATGGTGAAGCTTGGGATCAGAGAAATGTGAAATAGACACTGTGGTACAGCTGCTAGTCCCATGGTGAAGAGTGGCACTGAAACAATACCAATACTCACTGCCAGGCACGTGAGGGAGCATGATGGAATTACAAGGATTGTTAAGAATTTAGGCAGTATAGGGCCAGCACATACCCCACACAAAACAGCCCTGTATGGCCCCTGTGGAAGCCTGATGGAATGTGAAGAACAAGAGTAGATTACAGGGAATTAAATAAGGTGGTCTCTCCAATGTATGCAGCTGTTTTCAGTATTGCCTCCCTTCTGATGATAAGAGAGGCATTTGGCACATACTATTTTGCTGTAGATTTAGCCAATGCCTTCTTCAGCATCCCCCCTGCCCCAGAGAGTGAAAATCAATTTGCATTCACCTGGGAAGGAGGACAATGAAACTTTATCATCTTGCCCCAGGAATATTACATAGTCCCCCACCATCTGTCTTAGCCTAGTGGCCACAGATCTCAGTGGATGAACCAACCTGAGTGGGTTTGTGTTTCCATTACACTGATGATATCATGCTAACTTCTGAGTCTTTTTCCAGCTTACAAACTGCAGTTCCCACCTTGCTGTCTCACTTGGTCAGTGAGACTAATGTTGTTCTGTCTGCCATTATGGATAAGGTATAGGCCTTCTTTAAGGGACTCACCATGTGGCCACTACAATAGGAAGCTCAGGATTGTAGAAGTGAATGGTAGCAGGGCACCCCCTTTGAGGTGCTGACACATGGAAGGACATTCCCCATCATATTCGGGGCATGCATATAACGATCTACCATGAGGATGCCCACACGGTGTCTATACCACCTGGAAATCAACAGGCAGACGAGCTAGCCTGCATATGTCTTCTCAAGGAAGTCCCCACAGATGTGGCCCGTTGGCTACATAAGATAACACTGGGGACAATGTACCCTTTGAGCCATAGTGAAGAACTGGGGCCTGCTACTACTAAATAAAAACATAGTACGTGTCTGACAGCAATGTCCTACTTGTGCACAGGAATGCCTCCAGGCCCTTGCCACATGATAGGCACAGATCGCTTGGGGCCAGAGCCCAGTGCAACAGTGGCGGGGAGACTACAAGGAACCTTTGCCTCTACCTGATTGGTATGCCTTGACTTGTGTGGACACCTGCACAGGGCTACTGCAGGCATATCCCAGCAAGTATGCCACACAGAAAAGTACCACAGTAAGACTAGTGCGGCTGTATGTGACCTATGGCATCCCCACAGATTTCGACAGTAATCAGGGCTTGCACTTGACCATACACAAAGTGCAGGAATGGAAGGAGGCCCTGGATATTCACTGACGTTTCCACCTGCCATACAATCCTACAGCAGCCAGGCTGATTGAATGGATGAATGGACTGTTGATGCAACGACTCCGGAGGAGATGTGTTCTCTGGCTCTGTGGACATGCCACTTACCAGCAGCTACTTGTACCCTGGATGAACATGTATGTCTCATCACCCCAGCACTTACACTCTCCTGACACAAGGACTAGATACCACCAATGGGATCCAGGTAGACAGTGTGAGGGACAGTATACCTTTGCCCAACCTGGGACTCAAGGAAACCTCTATTGCCCTTGCCACAGGACTACCTACCCGGGAGCACAGCATTACATGGCCCTGGAAATAGCAAATCATTCCCCAATCGTTTGATATTTCCACTCCACGGAGGAAGGGCCTAGAACAGAATATACAGATTGCATCTATTTTACATCTGACTCCCCCTCGTACTTTTAAAATAATGAATGTTAGTTCTCCCTTGTGCAAGAGGACTGTCATCCTCCTATTACGGAACATTTTAATACCTCCATTGTCTTACTCTGTCCTCCTGCCATGTGCTGCAGAGGCGGGGCCAGTCCATTTGGTATTGTAATGCAGGCACCAGGCTACTACCAGGGGTGGTGGTCTCAAAATGACAGAACTTCTTGTGACTTGTTAAATGGCCATAACTTGCCCTTTCTTGTACCCACTAAACGTCTTCCCTTCCACCCACAGATGGTGTGGTGTGCAGCAAACCTCTTCACTGACTGAGCAAAGGTGCGGGTCTCTCCCTAGAACAAACAGACTGTTGTGTCTGCAGAGAGCTGCCCCTCTCTTCCACCACAGGCCTGCTCCAAGCAGCTCACCTGAGCACCTGGAGCCACTTCTGTACTTGGTATAATGACGCTCATCCATTTCCCTTTAGTGACAATTGCACCTCATGTAGTGAGTTTCCCACCATCAACAAGATGAGACAACATATTTTCCTCCTAGTATGGAAGCAAGTTAATGTTACCCCCACTGTGGGGTAGGCTGTACATGATAGGATAGGGTGGATAATGGCAGAGGAGATACAGGTAGTGGGTTGTGCACCATTCTTAGCAAAATCACATGGCCCTGGACAGCTTAACTGCTGCCCAAATGGAACCTGAGCATTAATTAAAACCAAATGTGATGTATCTATCACTGATTTACTCTCACAATGTAACCCAAGCCATGCAGGCCCTAGGTATACGTATTCCTGCTATAGAATCTCTGTCTTACACCCCTATAACCATGTGGTTTAATCAATTCCCCAACACTTGGCAAAACTTTCTAAGACTGTTATTATATATGTTATTTTTTTTTCTGTTGTAGTTTGTATTGCTGCTGCAGTGTCTGACTGCAGTGCTCCTCTTTATATACCTGGCCCCAGGGAAATAGTGGAAGAATGACATGATAAGAATGTGAGGTCCATTTGAGGGTATGCTGGGGTGGAATGTATGGCAGATGTACCTGATAGCAAGAGTTCAACTTAAGCATATGCTGAGAATGACTCTATGGTATAAAAAGAATGTGTGTTCAGAATCCAAGCTAAAGAATCTGGGAGTGGCCAACCCAGAGATTCATTCCATATTTATCAGGAACATCTGAATCCCGGCCCATCCCATGGAACGCAGGCTATAGAGGGAATCAAGGTCCTTTATTTGGGTTAAATGAAAGTTGCCAGGTAAAGGTTGCTAGGGGGAGGATGCTCAGTGAAAATGGTATATAAATTGCATTTTTAAAAATAAGTGGTAGCAGTTATGTTCCCTACTACAAAATGCTATATAAACTGCATTTTTTTAAATGAGCGGTAGCAGTTCTGTTCAGTCTACTGCAAAAATGCTATATAAACTGCATGGGTTTTTTTTGTTTGTTTTTTGTTTGTTTGTTTGTTTTGCAAGTGGTAGCAGTTCTGTTCGGCCTACTTCCACTGGACTGCCATGTATGTAAGTCCCCTTGATAAACTCTATGTTTTGGTTGCTGGCTTTTGGTCCCTTCTTTGGCCTCTCAAACATGATGCCATCCCTATTGAAGTCAATAGGGGCCTGGCATGACACTCATCAACATGGATAACTCTAGTGATACACTATCTTTGGCCAACACTCACAGAAAAATTTATATCTTACACTAATTCAACTATTACATTCTCTACTTCTGGGTTGCTAAGTTTTGTTGGATAAAATTATTCTTTCTCCCACTGATAATACTATCATTTCTAGTCTCCAATCCCCAATCTTCAACATTTCATAGTAAACTTTCTACATTTTCTTAATCCATGTTCTCTTCAATACTCCCTGGTAGCAACTTCAAACCATTTCCACTTTTCTCAAGAATTCTACCCTACTACTAGCCTCCTTGTTCATACACAAAACAGAATATGTTAAAACTCCCTAAACATCCTAAAGTGAGTAGCACTATCCACAACCAGTTACGTAAGCCTGAAACACAGACACCATCCTTAATATCTCCTCTTTTCACCATGCCTCTCATCTGCTTCACTATGCTCTTTTGCTTTTGTTTCTCTAATCTGAATTGAATTTGTCCCTTTCCATTTCCACCACCACTAGTGTAGTTTCATCCAGGTACTCACTGCTCAGAGTGAGATCTCAGGACAAGAATCGCCAGCATCACTGAGGGCTTGTTAGAAAGGCAGATTCTCAGGCTTTGTATCTAATGTACTAAATCAGAATTTGCACTTTAACAAGACCCCCATATGCTTTATAGGAACACTAAAGTTTGAGAAGCATCTCTCCTAATAATCTCCTAACTTTTCTTGCCCTTCCTTCAATCCATTGTGTAGACAGTCCTCAACTTATAATGGCTTGGCTTATTAACACAACATTTAGACTTTATAATGGTGTAAAGTGAATCATATTCAATAAAAGTCATACTTCAAATTTTGACTTTTGATCTTTTTCTGGACTAGTAACATGCAGCACTATACCCTCTCGTGAGGCTGGGCAACAGCAGTGAGCCACAGCGTACTGTCAACCATGTGATCAGGAGGGTAAACAACCCACACTCCACAGTGGACTGTGTCACCAGATTTTACCCAACTGTAGGCTAATAAAAGTGTTCTGAGCATATTTAAGGTAGGCTAGGCTAAGCTCTGATGTTCAGTAAGTTAGGTGTATTAAATGCACTTTCAACCTACAATATTTTCAACTAAAGATGGGTTTATGGGGACACAATCTCATCCTCCATCAAGCAGCATTTATATTTTCAAGAGTGGAAAATAGGATAAATGCATTGGATGAAATGGAATTAGTTCTTACCTATATTTACCTCTCTTACATCATTTCTGACTCCTGTTCCTCTCTCTCTCTTGGCTCCAGTCACGATGGCCTTCTTTAGTTCTTCAAATTCATCATCACACTTTCTCCTTTTGCTTAGAATGCTCATTTCTTTTTTCAACTAGTTAACTCCTATTTAATCTTCAATCTCAGCTAATTTCCTCTCTGACCACTATAACTATTCCCTCTCCCCGTAATCTAGACTCCTTCTCCCTGCTATTTATTCTAATTTTTCCCTAGGTGCTTCATTCACAGTACCTATCACATAATTGCATGATTATTTTTTATTAATGTTGGTTGCACCCATTTCACTGTAAGCTCCATCAGGACAAGGTCCAAATCTGCTTTACTTACCATGTATCTCCAGTGCCTAACATAAGGCTTGGCACAAAATAGGTTCTCAATAATTAATGATTGGCTGAATAAATGCATGTTATAAAAGAAATGCCTCTGGTTGGCTAAGGAATGGGATTAGATGAATCCTAAGTGTTATTTAAAACACTGAGCTGTGTATTTCTTGCTTAACTCCTACATCTTTATATTGGTCCACTCACAGTGTAATAATTTTCTTGTAATTCCAGTCCCCTATTTTTGTCCTATAAAAGGTTAGGACACACTAATTTTCTTAATAATCTAGCCTCCAGAATAGATATCATAAAATAATATTCCTTGATAAATACTTACCATGCCAGGAAAGGTTCTAAGCAAAATGGGTACAGTGGTAAACATATGAACGTTGGAAATTCAAGCAAAATGCCAAGTCAGTTTGCTCTGCCCTGCAGACAGCCATGCCCAGTTAGACAAACCTATGAAGAACCGAGCTACTTAGAAAGTCTAAAGCATAGGAGGAGGAATAGGAAGGACCATGGAAGATGTAAGGGGCAGGAATAATACTACTACAAATAATAACGGTAACAATGACCATAGTTAATATTTATTGAATACACGTGCCAACCTCTGTTATTACAGCAACATTATCTCAGTTAATTCCATGACACCTTCATAAGCAAGAACTATTGTTATTCCCATTTCATATACACGGCAACTGAGGCAAAGAGCTCTTAAGTTACTTACCAAAGAATATCCAATAAGTAGGTGGTAGAGTTAGGATTTAAACCCAGCAGTCAGCTTTATTTTCCACCATGCAATGCCCACTTAACAAAGGAGACAGTTAGGAAAGGCAGATTCGGGCAAGTGCTATATTATACAATAAAAAGGCTGTGGGATCAAAAGTTATGGCTGTTAAAAGGGTTAGGGTAACAGCCAGAAGTATCATCCTTAGGAAGGTTAAAATTTAGGACAACATCTATGATCCTTCCCAAACCTTAAACATTCATGCTTTTAAAAAGAATTTCCTGGCCGGGTGTGGTGGCTCGCTCATGCCTATAAGCCCAGCACTTTGGGAGGGGGAGGTGGGCGCATCACCTGTGGTCAGGAGTTCGAGACCAACCTGGTCAACATGGTGAAAACCTATCTCTACTAAAACAAACAAAAAATTAGCCAGGTGTGGTGGCACATGCCTGTAATCCTGGCTACTCAGGAGGCTGAGGCACAAGAATCATTTGAGCCCGGGAGGCAGAGGTTGCTGTGCGCTGAGCAGCACCACTGCACTCCAGTCTGGGTAACAAAGCGAGATTCTGTCTCCAAAAAAAAAAAAAAAAAGAAGTTTTCTGAATGTAGAACTGTTCTAATGCTGGCAGTTTTATCTCCCATATCTGTCAAAAATTTTGCTGTTTATACCTACCCCCAAACCATGCACATCCAAGTCATCCATTATTGCTGACAAAATTAAACACATATATACACATGCAAGCCATTAAGACAAATAATCTCACTCACTCACAAATAACCTAATTCTAACTCTCAGGAGAATAAGGATAACTTTTATGTGATAATAGCTCATGCCAAATCCTGTACTTCTTGGTACCACTTGAACCCTCCCCTAAACTGGCCACATCCCCCCATTGTAGGTGATGACTTCCAAACTCATATCTCACTTGGAACCACTGATAATCCCAGAATCCACACCCCACCTCTGACTTCCTAACTTCCAGATGTTTGCTCTTTAGTTTAAATATGTAACATGTCATATACAGAGTAAACAACCACAAACCACAGATTTCTTCACAATCATAAGATTTAAAAGTGTGTTTGCATGAGGATTGTAGGTAGCTCCAGAAAAAGGGATTTACTGAGAAAGCACTGGGACCAAAAGTACAGCTGGTTCCATGAGTTAAGAATGTATGCTAATGGATACCCCATACCTAGAACTTTATAATCAGTTCAGGGTCTACTGCAGTCAACGTGTAATAAAATCTAAGACATATGAACACAATTTCTTTGCCCTGTGTGATAAAATATTAAATTAAGGTTGATATATGCAAAATGTCCTTTTACTTTATGATTGGTAAATATTTACCCATTACAAAATAATGATAAATACCCATCATAAATAAATATTAAATATTAAACTATTAAATAATGTTAAATATTAAGTTTTACTTTATGATGAGTAAATGATGACTATTCATTATTTACTCATCATAAAGTAATGATAAATACCCATCATAAATAAATATATATAATTAAATTTTGCTTTTATTCTTGATTTCATTAAAAATGAGGGAGTGGTATGCCCATTTAAATAATTTATGCCTGTATTGTCTGCTTTTCAATATCGCTGAATTCCATGGCCCATAATAGCTACATAATGCAATGCAAGGCATAATAAGGACCACCTCAAACATTTTGTCTAACACCCCATCAATCCTAACAAACACATGATTTTGTTAAGTTCGATGGGTTGGGCTCATCTTGCTTTTGAGGGGTTGCATTTGGAGACATCAGTCACTATTTTTTTTATGCTTACCAAATTCATCTAAAGAACTGTGCCAGTCAATGCTCTAGTGACAAACACACCCAGAGAAAAGGTTTAAGTGAGAGGAGAGTCATTGTGAAATTCTCATTTTGGCTTAAATAATGGTTTTCATAATAGAGTAGGTCATACTTTTTCATTCTTAAAATCCCAGTTGTGAAGAAATACGTCTTCAATAAATCTCAGATGCTTATAAAACTATGTGTAATCCCTGATTTATTTTCCATTTTATGTTGCAGTTCTATTACAGGGTAATCTAGACAGTTTCCGTATTTTCTTGGGAAAATGCTTTAGAGGCACTAAAAAAATCCTGAGTTAGATTACTTTCAGCACGTAAAAATGTTGCATATAAATTATGTATCTGCTTTACTTAAAACTTGTGTAGCAAACAGTATATTCCAAAGATATCTTGTCCCTCTTATTCCACAGTCTCTTCTAGAACCTTTAATTCATAAGGTAGTCTAATTCCTCTCCTTTTTATTCTGGGTGAATTGGCAAGTTGCTTTTAACCAACAGAATGTGGTAAAAGTGGCAGTGAATGTCTTTCTGAGGGTAGGTGATTAAAGGTGATGAAGCTGAGATATAAGCTGAAACACGTTGGCTTGGACCCCTGAGCCACCGTATCAACAATCAGATTCTCCTAAGGCCACCATGCAGTAAGGAAGGTCACACTAGCCTGTTTGAAGAGATCACATAGCTGAGACGACCTGAGCAAAGACAGACAAATGCCCAGCTTGTTTCCAGCTGTTCTAGCACCAGCTACTGCCTACCTGTAACCATATGTCAGCCTCTGAGTCTGAACTGCCCAACTGAATTTTTCTTGAATTACTGACCCACAGATACTCTGAGATATAATTAAATGACTGCTGTGCATTAAGCTACAAAGTTTTGAGGTACTCTGTTATGCATCAATGGTAACTGAGAAAAAACTGTTTAAATTTGTAGGCCCTCAAAATGAATATTCAAAAAAACTAGGCCAAAAGTAGAAGTGTTCATATAAAATAAGGAATAAAAAATTATTTCCAAGTGACTGCTTATTTTCTCATAGCAAGAAAGTTTCCATTTTTGGCTTCCATGAACGTGAACAAAGTCAAACAAATATATACATTCTAAAGTTTAAACTTTTGAGGAGATAAACACCAATTTTCTTTAGATTTTATGTAAATATTTTCCCCTTCCTAATGGCACCACTTCTACCTTGTTCTGCCAAGATAGACTGATAGATGGAGCGAGGGAGGGAGGGAGGGATAGACAGAAAGAGAATAAGAAAGTATGGCTGGACACAGTGGCTCATACCTATAATCCTAACATTTTTGGAATGCCCAGGTGGGAGGATTACTTGAGCCCCGTAGTTTGAGACCAGTCTGGGCAACACAGTGAGACCTTATTTCTACAAATTATTTTTTAGAAGCTAGCCAGGCTTGGTGGTACACTACTGTAGTCCCAGCTATTGAGAAGTGGAGGATCAACTGAGCCCAGGAGCCTGAGGCTGCAGTGAGCCGTCGTCATGCCACGGACCTCCTGCCTGGGTGACAGAGTGAGACCCTGTCTCAAACAAATAAATAAACAAAAACCTTCTCATGATAGTTTCAACTCTTGCTGAGTTGTTTCCTACCTCTCATTATACTTACAAAAACAATTATGAGGATGAGGAAAGGGAAAAGCATAGGACATCATATACAATTTGTTATTACATTGTATGTAATTATTTGTTATTACATGTTATTTGTTATTAGCTGTTATTATTTGCATAAATGTATTGGAATCCTTGAAAGTGACTTTTCCTTATAGAAATTAATATTGTCATCTGAAGACATTTTTACTACTAAATTTCTTGGCAAATAGGTTTCTCATTAGGTAGCTTAATGTTTATGCTATGCTGAGCCAGTGACATTCATAATATCTCATTTAGTAAATCCTGAATTAATGAAATTTCATTATTCTACCAACATTTTAAAAAGAACATGATATGAAGCATCAGTATTTCTTAAGAATAATCTTTACTATTACAAAGGATATTGTTCTTTAATGTAGAAAGCATTTATCTAAGATTTTATTTATCCACACACATGCTGACACATCAATAATGAGAATTTTAGCTTCACTTGTTTTAAATACTGGGTCTTAAACTAGTTCAACCATTGTGTAAGACAGTGTGGCGATTCATCAAGGATCTAGAACTAGAAATATCATTTGACCCAGACATCCCATTACTGGGTATATACCCAAAGGATTATAAATCATGCTGCTATTAAGACACATGCACACGTATGTTTATTGTGACACTATTCACAATAGCAAAGACTTGGAACGAACCCAAATGTCCATCAATGATGGACTGGATTAAGAAAATGTGGCACATATATGCCACGGAATACTATGCAGCCATAAAAAAGGATGAGTTCATGTCCTTTGTAGGGACATGGATGAAGCTGGAAACCATAATTCTCAGCAAACTATCAAGAACAGAAAACCAAACACTGCATGCTCTCACTCATAGGTGGGAATTGAACAATGAGAACACTTGGACACAGGAAGGGGAACATCACACACCTCAGCCTGTCGTGGGAAGGGGAGGGGAGAAGGATAGCATTAGGAGATATACCTAATGTAAATGATGAGTTAATGGGTGCAGCACACCAACATGGCACATGCATACATATGTAACAAACCTGCACGTTGTGCACATATACCCTAGAACTTAAGTATAATAAAAAAAAGTGTTTTCCTTACTTTATAATCACTGATACATATAATCATAAAGGTATATATAATCATATATATCTTTATCGCTTATATCTTACATATTATAATCATATATATAAAATCATATATTATCATAAAGATATATATATTTCTTCCAGCATATTCCTTACTTTATGATCAAAGATATATAATCATATATAACTTTATATATTATATATAATCATTATATATTATCATATATTATATATATTATCATAAAGATATATATACATACACATTTCTTCCAGTGTAGGACAATTCTAACATCTGTACTTTGAGCTATACTTAAATGTACTACTTTTACAGTTCAGTACACACTAAATCATCAAATTAAACATTGAGAATTATGAATGCCTGGCTTTTAAATGACTCCTTCTATATATATTGTTCCTTTACAAATTTCTACTTTCGGCCAAGTGTGGTGCCTCATGTCTGTAATCACAGCACTTTGGTAGGCCGAGATGAGAGGATTACTTAGGCCAGGAGTTCGAGAACAGCCTGGTCAACAGAGTGAGCTCCTGTATCTATTAACAAAAAAAAAAAAAGCCAAACTTCTATTTTCATTTTAAAGGTAATCACTCATAGAAGCAGACAACAGAAGGGGAAGACAATGTGAAGATTACAAATTTACTCCCACTTTAAAACTCTGTGTGTGTGTGGGTATGTGTGTGTATGTGTGTGTATATATATATGTGTGTGTGTGTGTGTGTATATACATATATATATTTTTTTTTTTTAATAATTAATCTGATCTTCCTCAGGAATCCTCCTCACAAGCCAGCTTATCATGAACTGCCAGGAACTTCCGCATGTCTTGCCCTCCTAACCATACCATGCCACCATTTTCAGTCTCCTAAGTTTCTATATTTTGCCCATGGACAACCTAGTCTAGTAAGCCTCCTCTTCCTGCCTCCACCCATGAGCCCACCCGAGGTTTCAAAGGACATCCAGGGTAAACATCCATTGTTTTCTGGCCTTCCTATTAACCTATTTAAGATAACCATTCCTATTGCATGAGCCGACCAAGCTGGAGAGGAGGCAATCACAATACCTATGAAGCCTTCACCACCTTTAACTTAACCTGTCTCTTGCAGTGCTCACTGCACCCAGGTGAAAGGTGTAGTTTCTCCACCTCCTCTTTCATTATATATCCATTACAAATACATCATGCTCCCTCTTTGTAAGGTGACACTTTGCACTGTGTTTTCCCCAGAGGCTACTATAATGACAGATGAAGGACAAGGAAATACTAGCTTACTAACATCTGAGCTTCAAGAAGGGATGACCAAAGCTATTGGTAAATATACGGGCTGCATTGCCCACTTGGTATGACCAGCAGTGGTTTGGGTTCAGACTAACTTTCATACAGGAAATGACAGATTTTAACTGCCACCAGGTTTGCTGAGAAAGATACAGCAATGGGAACAGCATGTTAACATGATAGCATCAAATATGTCTTCAATAGATGTTCTTGCAGCAGCCTAGCTATTGCTTTCCCGATCCTAAAAAAATATGCTCAACCGAGTTTTAAGAAATGAGATCTCACAAATGCATGCAGGCTACTCTGACATAAGGAAGCTTCATACAGGAAGGGGATCATCTCTTCTAATTACCTGTGAATGTGTTTTCCAAGTCCCTCCAAGGTATGCACTCAGTTAAGAGGGAACCATCCAAGGAAGCTAAGGTTATGTTTTCTTCAACAGATTTTCATATATTTGTAATCAGATGAGCTCCCAGGTCTGTATATTAATTAACAGTTCTCTTAGTCCAAATCAGGAGTTGTTTTCACAGTAAACAATATTGAACAGAGCTAATGTTCCACATTTATCTCAAATAAGTATGTTCCTAAGGAAATAACACTGGGAGAGCGTAAAGCAAAGGTCATCACATGCAAAACAGATTTAGGCTCGATAATGCTTTCTCTCAAAGGGTAAATCCAAAAACATATCAAAAATTTAAAATAGTGACAATAATGCCTTATTTTGGGGAGAAATAGCCTGAAATGAAAACATCTGGAGTAACCACCAAAAGAATACATTTAGAATAAAAACTTCCAAACATGTAGAAAGCCGAAATGAAATTTTAAGAACAGACAAAGCGTATTCCATCCAAAAGCACGACAAAGGAGGAGAGGAAAGGAGAGCAGGGGAGAGGGGAGAGAAAGAGGGGAGGGGAAAGGAAAGGAGAGCAGGAGAGAGGGGAGGGGAGAGGAAAGGAGAGCAGGGAAGAGGGGAGAGAAGGAGGGGAGGGGAAGAGGAGGGGAGGGAATGGGAGGGGAGGAAAGGGGAGGAGAGGAACAGAGGAAAGAAGGGAAAGAGAAAACACATAAGATTGTAGGAGAGAAATCCAACCGTATCAATTATCTCTATAAGCATAAATGGACTCAACTGTTTGGATTCAATTCAAAATAAATATTAGGTTAAATATAAAAGATAAAAACATAACAAAATTATATGTTCTTTATAAGAAATATAAAAGAAAATACTAAAGAACCTTTAAGTAGTTTCATTATTATTATTACAGAGAGAGTCTTGCTCTGACACGCAGGCTGGAATGCAGTGGTGTAATCATACTTACTATAACCTTGAATTCCTGGGCTCAAGTGATCCTCCTGCCTCAGCCTCCCAAGTAGCTGTTACTACAGTTGTGTGCCACCATGCCCGGCTATTTTTTTCTTTTTTTCGTAGAGACAGGATCCTGCTATGTTGCCCAAGCTTATCTCAAACACCTAGCCTTAAGTGATGCCCCCACTTCAGCCTCCCAAAGCACTGGGACTACAGAAACGAGCCACTATGCCCAGCCCCTTGAAGTAAATATGTTAATGTCAGACAAAATAGACTTTAAGGCCAAAGAATAGCTACAGATGAAAAGGTAAGTAATGATAAAGTTTCAATACATTACAAACAAATACACAAATGAACAATGTTAGCAATACAAAGAAAAACACAGAGATGTTTCAAAATTTTAAACTGGTTTTTAAGTGCTATAATTAATAAATTTATAACACAATGTGGAAAGCATAAATGCAATGAAAACATTCTTAGAAAAATAAAACTTAACCAAAATTGACTCAAGTAGAACTAGAAAACTCAAATCATTTACGTAAGATTGGTTATAAATGTGAGTTTTTCTAACCTTTTAAGGAATAAATTCAATCTCACAAATTTTCATCCAAAGAATGAAAATGGAAGACATATTTCTTAACTTATTTATCAGGCTATTATATACTATAACAAAACCATATTAGCAAAATGCAAGAAATTATTTCATTCTTCCTCATGACAACAGGTTGAACAAAATCATCAGCACTCTGAATTCAGTAATGGATTAAAAATTAAATATTGTAAACTAGGTGAATTTACCTGGAAATCACAACTGCTTTAATTAGAAAAGCAATAAATGTAATTCATTACATACATATATAAATGTAAAACCATACAATTATTTCAATAAAGTATTTAATAAAATGCAGTATTTATAACAAAAATTGTTAGCATACTACTAATATAAGAAAATTTCATAATATTTATAGGACAGCTATTAAAAAATTATCATACCTATTGATGAAACTTGAAAGTATTCCCTATAAAATAAGGAATAAAGGCAATAATGCATACTTTGACCATTTCCATTTAAGTTGCTGAAGGTTGTGGCCAATGGAATAAGACAGAAACAAACAAACAGAAAACAATACAAGGTCTAAGAAATAGACAAGATGAAGCAAAGACACTTAACATTTGTAGATTATGTGATTTATATTTATATACAATATAAAATAATATAAAGATAAATATTAGTATTGGACAATTTAACAAGATGAATACAAATAAACATACAAAGTCAATTGCCTTTATATGTATTAACAATGATCAATTAGCAAACATATGTTATAAAAAGATATCACTTAAAATAGCAGCAGAGCAAGTAAAATACCTAGAAGTATATATAGCGAGATGTGTGAGCCATTTTGAAGAAAGTTATAAAACATATATGAAGATTTTAAAGAAGACATAAATTTATGGAGAGGTAAACCATGCACTTAGATAAAAAGACTCAACATTTGCATGGAAAAGCAAATGGCCAAGAAAAATATCAATCCTAAAGAAGAAAAACAATGTGTAGTGCTTTGGTCAGTCAGCTGTGAAGAATTTTTATACATTCACAGTTATTAACATATTATGACATTGGTGTAGAGACAATTCAATGGAACGGAACAGAGTATAAAAAGAAACTTGCACATACACAGAAACTTGATTTTTGGCACAGTGAATACTGAAAGCCAGAGGGGAAGAAGAAACTATTCACTAAATGACTCTGGAACAACTGGTTGTCTATATAGAAGAAAGAAAAATGCATACAATTGACTGCATAAAAACAGTTGCTGGTAAATTCAAGATTTAAAGCTAAATTAGAGCAATTATAGATTAATATATTTGGGATCTGTATAATCTCGAGGTAGAGAAACACTCCTTAAATGGAATATTAAAAGCACAATTCATAAAAGCAATAAAATACTTGATTATATTAAAATTAAAGATTAATTTTACCAAGATTCACCAAAAGAATAAAACTCGAGCCATTCCATGTGAGAATTTATCTGCAACATAGAAAACTGAAAAAGAATTAGCTAGCTCTACTGTATAACTACAACAAATAAATTTTTTTAAATTAGTGATTTTATTAAAATGGCCACATGATATGAATAGGAATTTAACCAAAGAAGAAACACAAATGGCCAATAAACATGAAAAGATGCTCAGCCTCATTAGTTACCAGGGATACGCAAATTAAATCCCCAATGAGATAGCATTTCACAACCACCAGATTGTCAACGATTTTAAAAAGTGAGACAGTCTGAAGTGTTGCAGAGGATGTGACACAAAAGAATGATCATCTGCTGCTGGTCAGAGTGTAAACTGATACTACAACTTAGGGAAATACTTCGGCATTCATTCATTCACTTAATATATAATAATCGACTATTTACAATGCATCTGGCAGTACTCTGAGGCTGCAGCATGAACAAAACAGAAAAAAAAAAATACCATTTCAAGTTGAACATGCACATCTCTTAAACTGTAAATTCACTTCCCAGAGATTATATGCTCTAAGAGTATAATTATATAACCTAGAGAAAGCTGTACATATGTATGTATATATGTGAATGTTCAAACCAGTACTGCTTCTAATTAAATTAAGAAAGGTAATAACCAAAATGTGGATTATCAGGAGAACATATAAATAAATTGAAATATAGGATATAAAAAAATTTATTAGTTTGATGCAAAAGTAATTGCGGTTTTTGCCATACTAAAGAAGCATTCAAAGTGAATGAAATACAGCTACACATCAAAAAGTATAAATCTTAAAATTATATTATGGATGAGTATGTGACAGTAGGCAAAACTAAATATATTTAAAACACGCATATTTAGTGGTAAACTAAAGAAAAGCAAGGGAATAATTAACACACAATTCTAGACAGGAATTACTTCTGGGAACTAAGGAAGAAGCAAGGGTTATCTGAGGTAAGGTTTTATTTTTGAATAAGGGGTAGATACATCAGTGCCTGACTAATTTTCAAAGCTACTTGAGTTTTATATACTTTCTGAAAATATTATATATTTTCATTTAAAAATACTCTACATTCTTAACATAGTAATTAGGCTAAGTTTCTTTGCTTGGTTATCAACTGGGACCAAAACAATAAAGTAGTAAAATCAAGGACTCACAAATGTCACTGCTCATACATGATATAAAAACTAGTATATTCTAGTATTACCAATTAGTATAATCTTATCTTAGTGAAAATTAAAAGAAGCAATTTAAAGACATCAGGCGGGGCACAGTGGCTCACGCCTGTAATCAGAGCACTTTGGGAGGCCGAGGCCGGCGGATCACTTGAGGTCAGGAGTTCGAGACCAGCCTGACCAAGATGGTGAAACCCTATCTCTACTAAAAATATAAAAATTCACCGGGCATGGTGGCGGGCGCCTGTAATCCCAGCTACTTAGGAGGCCAAGGCAGGAGAATCTCTTGAACCTGGGAAGTGAAGTTTGCAGCAAGCCAAGGTTGTGCCACTGCACACCAGCCTGGGTGACAGAGCAAGACTCCGTCTCAGTAAAATAATAATAATTAGTTAATTAACAAAGGCATCAGAAAACTAAATGAAGGCTTTGTGATAATATATGGTTATCAAGAACAAAATCTACAGTATTGAAAGAAACTGTCTAAATCTTCAACTAAATTAGTTCTCAAAAATATTTCAGTTATGTAAATTCTTTCAAAGACATGCCGATCAAGGTAGAATCACTCTATAATTTATCCTATTAAGATCTCAAAATTCACTAACATGTTAGAAAATAATTTGTAAGAGTTTATATAATGGAAAGCCATTCATATAGGCTGACTCAGCACAGCAGTTACAATGTTACAAATCATATTTAGTGAACATTATTCAAACATAATTTCAGTTTAAGACTAGCACATGAAGTTAAGGTGATACTTTGCGGGATAGAAATATTGAAATGGAAGCTCTTTTTTAGAGACTGATAATTATTTTGACCCTTTAAGCCAAATTCTTATAAATAACTGTTCTCTAGACAGTAAGCTGGGCAGCTCGGGAGGATGGGAATGTATCTATCATCCTTGATGCATAGAATAGTGTCTGTACATGTAAATGAATTATTTTTACAGAAATTAATGTAAGAGTTTTATAATTTAAACCATTTTGCTATGAATTTACCCTATTTTGAAGGTGAATTTTAAATCTATGTCGCTGTTGGTAGGCATCTATAAGTATTAGTATTTAACTTGAGAAACATTGTATAATTTATATAAAAATAAGCATTGTAATAAATTAATATCACTACTCTACATCTATGGGAAACTATGCAACAGTACTTAAATTTATATAATGTATATTTAATTTCACCTATCAGATCAGGAACCACATAGCCATTTTTCAAAACATAGTAAGAAAAGAGGCTTGCGTGATTAAAGGTTCAGTGTATACTCTTCAATCAAATAATCTAATTTCTAAACACCTAAGTATTCAGAAATGTCAAGTGAAATTACTCCAGCCTAGGAGAGTTGTAGATTTTCAATTAAAAGGTTAGTTATAAATGAAATACTGCTTTAACTACACTTCCCTATTACTTTGTATAGTCAATAACAAAAACAAGGTTCAGTTACGTTAAAATTTCTCATCACATATATAAAAACCCATACATGCTTGTATATATATTTATGTATATATAAATACACACAGTTTCCCCTTTCTAATATATATATACACACACACATATATGTCATATATATTATATATATACATGAAGGTAATTTTTAGACATTTTCTTTGGATTCTATAAATTAAGTGTTGTCTTTTTCACAGTATACTTTTGATATGTATTCATAATGTTCTGTATTTCTCTAGCTCTGTCAGTTTCACACTGCTTTACAGTGTGAAATTAACAGGAAATGGTGCAAAACCGACAACTGAAGGCACAGAAATTTAACAAAAAATTACTATGCAAATTGTTTGAGAAAGGCTAAAAAATAGATATTTGATAGCAATGACTATGTTCCAATTGATAAGATGTTTCAAAGAAACCCTGATTCTTTTAACTATATGAACCTAAATTGATATACATCATATATATCATAAATAAATAAATAAATATATATATATATATATATAGAGAGAGAGAGAGAGAGAGAGAGAGAGAGAAGAGAGTAATCTAGACAATAGCACACTACCTTCCTACCTTACAGGAAAAGATCTACAGTGTTCTTAGAATGAAATATTAGAGTCGTAACTTCTGCATATCTCCCTAAAATAAAGTGGTAGCTCCTACTTTTGCATTCTTGTTGACAACTGTCATTTCAAACTTTCTCTCCACAACAACCGTCTCAACTTCCTTTACAACAAGTATGAAATACCAGTTAAAAAAAGGAGTAGTGTGGTAGGTTCACCTTTGGTATTCTGTATCTTCCCTTCATTAAAATCGCATCCATTTATTGCCCTAACAAACCAGTTACCATTGTTTGGGGGCTTCATGCCTCTTTTTAACTTCTTAATGCATGTCTTGCACCTCTCCATATCCTTTATGTGTTTCCTTCTATTATCAGCCCATTCCAATTCCAGACATTGTTTTAAAAATATAATTATATAAGTTTGGAATCACATTCCTCACTCTTTCACTTACTAGCTGTAAGATCTAGGGGCAGTTATTTTCTGGGCCTCTGTTGCTGATTAGGATATGGGAGTATTAGTACTATACTGAAGCAATTTTTTAATACAGTAAATGTGATTATACGTAAAGCACTTAACATAGTGGTTGGCACAGGATAAGACTTCAATACACTGTGGTGGTGGCCTAGTGTTTTTATTACAAGTCACCCTTGGGTGCTCCTGTTCTAGGCTTTCTACATCATTTCATGTCGACAAAGCCCAATATCAACACACAAATAGCAAAAAAATTATGGGCTACTTCTGTTTAATAAATAACTTGTGATAATGATGAGGAGGAGATAATATAGTACCATTACTACATTTGTGCTTTACACATATCTATAGACATCATCTTATGTAATACACATAGCATATCTGTCATTTTTGTAGATGTGTAGCATTTTTCTTATTTAAAGCATGGGAAAAATCACAGAGATGTTAAGTAGTGCAACTGGACATTGACTGGACATTGAGCTAGTTAATGAAGAATGGAGATGAGAATCCACATTACTTTAACCCAAGTACTTTAACCACAATGTGTGACTTAAATGAGTATATCACATTGTCCTTGAAATAGTCGTCTTGTGGTACAAGTAGAGTTCCATGTGTGTGTTTCATGGAGCACCCAGACCATGGTGTGAGTTTGGATGAGATGAACAGATACCCAACATTAAAGAGAGATCTCAGCAGCCTTTAAAGGTGGGTTGAGTGAATCAGAAGCAAGGCATTTTATCTGAAAACCACTCAGTTTTATGATTCTATTATTTTTATAAACTTAAAATATATTAAAATAAATTCTTACTTCAATTATCCCGCTTTTGAAAATCCATCAGTTTTAGCTTTCCAAAAATTAATCTCCAAACAATAGAAATACCACTGATTTAATTTCTTATCCACAGAATTGTCAAAGGGAGTTGTGTTATCTAAGCAATCTTAGGCTCTTGCAGCATGAGCTATCTTATAATGACACACTTCGGAAGTCCTACATAATAAGGAAAATAATATCTGAAAAATATATGATTGCTACAGCTATAAATGGCTACATCTGCCTTTTTAAGGAGTAATCATGGGAAACAGCAACGTTTGCCACCTCAGAACATTTATAACCTACTTAAGTAGACCACAGCAGTGTAGCCATTCTGCTTAGATATATTTTTATTGTTACAAACTTAGAATTATATACAACATAAGAATAAATTTGGAATTATATGATTAAAATGTAACCAATGAACATGACCAAAGAAAAAGTGATTTGAATAACCACCATCGAAAAACATCATGTCACACCTAAATTCTATGCATTTAAGCCATATGGAGTGCATCAAAAGCTACCATAAAGTGACTAAAAAGATTTTGAACATTGAGGAAATCTTATTTGTGAGCAGATGCCCACACTAGCTTGGAGGCAGCAGGTTTTCACTGGGTGACAAATCATATCACTGGGGCATTTTTGTGAAGTCTATAAAAAGAATGTTTAATAGTAAAATGCATGAATATTGATAATAACAAACAATATGGGCACTTCAAGATGTTTCTGTAGAGCATCATAATCACAAAAAATGCCCCGAATCTTGAAACAAATGCAGCTCATTCCCATTCCCAGAGAGCAACTGCCCTTTTGTCAGATTTGACTCTTTTAGACAAAAATCAATGAGAAAGTTGTCTGAATAAAATGCATATGATTAAACCCTTCGAACGTAGTTATCTCAATAATAATCTCAATTTAATCCTTTGTGTTCTTAGAACAGCTAATTCTGGGGAAAATAAAAAACATTAACCATTTTCATCTCTTTTTTTAAACTGCGAGTGCAGTCGAACTTCAAGCACCTACGAAATCACATAAAAAGTTTCCTTAGAATTTTCCAGCATAAGAAGTTCTTAAAGGATACTAAAAAAAATTACTCTGAATTCCTTGTTTTGGAGATGAGGACTTTAAAACCCACATAACTACGTGACTTACTTAAGGTATCAAAATCCATTGGTAGCAGCCTCAAGATGAGAATCCAGAAAACCCAACTCTGATGTGGTGTTCTTTCCACCACACCATGACCTCTTTTATATGAAAGAGAGCAGTGAGTGTGAAAAATACACATTTGTGGATTTGGGGTCTTGAAAATTTTTGTTTCCCACAGCTAATTTTTTTAGCCCAAAACATAACAGCATTGTTATATATGAAATATATTTTTAAAACTTTGATTTTAAATTTACTATTAGCTGGTCCCAATATATAGCACTCTCTTCCCAAAGGACTGATGTCATCAAAAAATTTTTAATACTGGTTTGCAAACTCTAATCTTTAGGGAAGACTTTGGGACAGGAAGAAAACAACACTAAAGAATGAGTATTTTTCTGATGGCCAGTGATGATGAACATTTTTTCATGTATCTGTTGGCTGCATAAATGTCTTCTTCTTTTGAGAAGTGTCTATTCATATCCTTCGCCCACTTTTTGATGGTGTTGTTTGTTTTTTTTCTTGTAAGTCTGTTTGAGTTCTTTGCAGATTCTGGATATTAGCCCTTTGTCAGATGAGTAGATTGTAAAAATTTTCTCCCATTCTGTATGTTGCCTGTTCACTCTGATGGTAGTTTCTTTTGCTGTGCAGAAGCTCTTTAGTTTAATTAGATCCCATTTGTCAATTTTGGCTTCTGCTGCCATTGCTTTTGGTGTTTTAGACAGAGAAATGCAAATCGAAACCACAATGAGATACCATCTCACACCAGTTAGAATAGTGATCATTAAAAATTCAGGAAACAACAGGTGCTGGAGAGGATGTGACAGGAACACTTGTTAAGGGCACTGTGGTGGGAGCCTAGTAACACTAGTTCCAACCATTGTGGGAGACAGTGTGGTGATTCTCAAGGATCTAGAACTAGAAATAGCCATTTGACCCAGGCCATCCATTACTAGGGTATGATACAAAAGGATTACAAAATCATGCTGCTATAAAGAGCACATGCACACTTACGTTTATTGCGACCTATTCACAATAGGCAAGACTTGGAACGAACGCCAAATGTCCATCAAATGACAGACTGGATTAAGAAAAATGTGGCAGCAATATACACCCATGGAACACTATGGGCAGGCTATAAAAAAGGAGAGTTCATGTCCTTTGTAGGGACATGGATGAAGCTGGAAACCATCATTCTCAGCAAACCTATCAAGGAACAGAAAACCAACACCTGCATCGTTCTCACTCAGCAGGTGGGAATTGAACAATGAGAATGCCTTGGACACAAGAAGGGAACATCACCAATACCCAGGGATTGTCCATGGGCGGTGGGGGGGGGGCAGGGGAGGGTAGCATTACGGAGATATACCTAATGTAAATGACGTATTATGGGGTGCAGCACACCAACATGGCCATGTATATATATATAACAAACCTGCCAGGTTGTGCAGCATGTAGCTAGAACTTAAAGTATAATAATAATAAAAAAGAATGAGTAATAGAAATCAATAGGAAAATATTCCGTAGAAAACGCGATCATTTTATATATTTATCACTTTAAAGCCCATTATCGAATGTCTTGATAAAAGACTAAGTCAGGGAACGTGGCTGAAAATTATTAAAAACTCAGGTAGCAGCAAAGTAGCTTTTTAATTTTTCCGTTAAATCCAACTCCAAAGTCAATGTCTTTTAAAAAGATTCAAGTATATTAATCGCTTTAGAGTATTAGCAAAGAATGAGACGCAAATTCTACATGACATAGTGAAGTAAAAAACATGACTCAAAGAAAATTTTAGTTCACATAAATATTTTACTCTGAGTCAACAACTAGATTAAAGAAAACTAATGAAAAAATATTCTTCTACTTTCAAAAAGAAAAAAAAAAAAAAAAAGGAAACTTAACCTTTCTTTTTAGTTCAAGCTTCCCTGAAAATCCCAAAAGGAAACATTTAATTTTCTAGGACATGCTGAAAGACACAGGTAAAAAGGAAACACAGTTAGAGCTGAATTAATCAAGCAAACATCATTGACAATCAACAGAACTTTCCTGGTGATTAAACACAATTTGAGACAGCTGGAGGTGGACCCAATCTAGTAGTAAATTCCAAGGAAACAGAATCTTATGAGTGCAAAATGGTGTTAGAAAAACAGAATTTGTAAACAGACGTAAACCTCTCAGAAGTTTCAAGACCACAGGGACAAAATCAGAGTGAAAATCAAAAGGATAAACCTTGCATTTTCAAGTTTAGAGATATATTATTAACTTGTAGCTTTTTGCCTGGTCTTGTTCTTACATTTCAAGTTACATAATGCTTATATGAAGTACTCATCTTCTCCAATTTTGTAAATATTCCAAGGGTCACATTACTATTAGTTTTCAGGAAGGCAGAAGATTAAATACCATATGATATGGTTGGGCTCTGTGTCCCCACACAAATCTCATTTCGAACTGAAATCCCCATAATCCTGATGTGTCAAGGGAGAAATCTGGTGGGAAGTGATTGGATCATGGGGGCGGTTTCCCCCATGCTGTTCTCATGATAGTGAGTGAATTCTCATGAGATCTGATGGTTTATAAGTGTTTGACAGTTCCTTCTTCACACACTCTCGCTCGCCTGCCACCATGTAAGATGTAACTGCTTCCCCTTTCGCCATAATTGCCAAGTTTCCTGAGGCCTTCGCAGCCATGTGGAACTGTGAGTCAATTAAACCTCTTTTCTTTATAAATTACCCAGTCTCAAGTATGTCTTTATAGCAGTGCAAAAACAGACTAATATACCATAGTATCCCCAGGGTAGGATTGCTTTAGTTGTTAATTCTAAATTGTTAAATCTAAATATATCTGGACTCTCGCTCTATCTATTTAACACTGCATTGGGACAATTTTAAGATTGATTATACCCCTGCTTAGAGTGACCACACATTCCAGCATGAGGTAACACTAAGTTTATGCCTGGGTCTTGGCTTAATCATTAATAACTCTTAAAAGTGTCTCATTTCAATGACAAATCATATTACCACCACCTGTAAATAACTTTAAGTTGACTCTTCTCTCATTCTTCTGGTCTTCGAGAAGACATTCTTTCATGTAATATAATTCTAGAAAAGGAGTTAAATGTTGACCTCACCATAATAGGAACATTTCAATATATACCTTGACTTCTTGGGTTCTGTCTCCTGTTCCCGTTTCTTCATTACTTTCTATTAGGAGTATAAACTTTAGTTCTTCCTATTGAAATTGTGCACTACTCTTTTCTGCAAGATTCTTCCTTTATCTTTAGCTGGCTTGGAAGTCTATACCTAATTTAAAAGAGTAAATGTACGAGAAAATGCTTCAAAGCCACTAATTAACTTCCAAATCAATTATTGCAATAAAGTCAATTTGTAAATTATGTACTACTTCTATACTGATAATTTAGTACAAAATTTAAGCTCAATAAATGATATTGAATGATCATGTGAATGAATGAATGAACAATTCAGAAAGAAATATATATACAGGCAGCTTAGTGTGAAGTAATAGAAAAATTATGATAAAAAGAGAAATAGAATGGTAACAGGATAGAGGAGAAGCAGTCTAAAATCAAAAGTATAATTAAATTTGAAAGAGTCCTTGCCACACAGTGATTGTCCACAATGACCAGCATATTCTAAGGCAACAAAAGTTATCAACTCAGTTTGTTGGGACCTTTTTTCCCCTTTTTACTAAACACCATCAAAATATAACTCAGACTTTATCATAAAAGTCACTTGTTAACATAGATTAAGGCTTTGAAAGTATGCACTTACCTGACCAAAATGCAACTATTTCTTCAAGCAAAATATGTATACATTTGGTTTCAACCTGTATGTTCAGATTTGGCTAGTACTATTCCCATTTTGTAAAAAGAAGTAGCCAAGATTTCAAACTTAGAAAGGTATACCTCTGCTTTTACTTTTTCCCACAATTACCATGTTTCTAAGCATTGCGCTATATTATGTGGCATATGTAACTTCATTTGATTGTCATACTTACTGGATGCGGTACATTTCACAAATGAGAAAACTGAGTTTAGAGAGGTAAGAGAACTTTCCCACACAGATAGTAAGAGTCAGGGTCAGTGTTCGAACCTGTGGCCGCCTGACACCAAGTCACAAAATCTTTGCCATTTGTACTTTCTTAATTTACTTGTAACCGTTTCTTCACAATCAATTCATTTGTGGTGCTTCTTTCAAAAACTCTCCAGCACCTACACCGCAGAGCACAAACCAACCCCTTTAACCAGTGATTCTCAAAGGTAACTTTAGAACAAACTGAGGAGTTCTTAATAACACCCATGCCAGCAATTCTGATTTAATTGATCAGGGTGGTGCGTGGGCATGGTATCGTTTAAAAATCTCCTGCCAGACATGGTGCCTCATGCCTGTATTCCCAGCTACTCAGGAGACTAGGGTGAGAGGATCATTTGAGCCCAGGAATTCAAGGAAGCAGTGAGCTGTGATTGTGCCACGACACTCCCACCTGGGCACCATAGCAAGACCCTGTTTCTAAAATAAACAAACAAATAAAAGTTTCCCAACTGATTATAACATGTGGCCAGAGCTGGGAAGACTACCAGAAATGTGCATACCAGGCCCTCTGCAACCAACTTGCCTGCTTTGCCAACTCTTGTTTCTTGACAGTCCCTCACAGCCACCACACCCTCTAGGCATGACACAAACAGACCACCATTTGGCACTAATCTGTACATAAAGAAAGAATGCCTAGCAAAGGAAAGAAACTTTTTTGGATTAAGATCTCTCTCTTTTTTGCACAAATGTTCAGCCTTTATAGTTTGAGGTTATAGTCTCTGAACCTATTAAAACTGTCTCACAGTAGGGGTTTAATGAAGCATCTTTCCCTGCTATGTTTCTGCTGTCATTTTTCATGAGGCAAAGAAAGATGGAAATTCAAAGAATTTTAGCATTAGGTCAACTGATTGTGTCCCGTTAGCTCAGCCAATTTAGAGGATGGTGCTAAGACTAATATCACGGTTTTTCTGTTGTCCAGTTGGCTCTTTATGGATTCACAAACACTAACCATACCCTTAATCCTCTATAGGCAGTACATAAATGCCAGCAATTATGCAGCTGATCATAATAGGAAAAGGGTATGTATGACTTGGTGAAAATCCAATAGCATCATCTTGAAACGCAAAGAAGAACATATTTCAAAGAGCAGCAGTCCAGCCAATTTGGACCAATTAGAAGACAGAAGGAAAATATCTAGTTAATCAATAGTCAGCTGATCATAATATTAATCAAACCTTTCATGCTTCAGTTCTACAAGCTGATGTTGAATATAAAATAAAATCACTCCCATTTGGGCTCAGCTGGGATTTTGAGCTTATTAAACAAAAGGAATACGTTAAATTAACATTCTAACTCAGCATTAAACCCCTAGAAGCAAGAGAATTCATCATAAAATGTCCGTCATCTCATCATGATTCTGTATTACAACCCCAAAGGTAAGATCACCCCATGTTATGAGTTTCTCAAACAGAGAACTAAATGTATGAGATTAAAAAACAGGGTGAGCTCAGTGCAGCATTAAATCCCATCACATTTGCAGATTTAAGGTATGCTTTATTATTATTTTAATGTGGTTTTGGCCATTCTTCCTTTATTTTTTAATATGGTAGTGTGACTTGCATCGAGCTACCTTGAAAAGTTTTATTTCCAACACAAAGCTGAAATTCCCCAAGACCCTTAATGTTTTATACAGACACTCAAAAGTAAGAAAAGTAGAAGTTAGAGGGAGGAACACTCAGATGACTATGTACAATCATGAATTCTTGCAGAGTTGTTTCCAGCAAGTATGGAAGGTAAACATGCATTATCAGTTAGGCTAAGCCTGGATACCAGAAATGATCATAGAGGGTCAATGCAACTCCTGCTCAGAACTTGACCGAACACCAGCTTTTTGTCTTGACCTTCTAGGCAACATACACTTAGGAGGACAAGGGCAACAGGCTGGATCATCATGCAGTTACCCAGTGGGATGAATTCTCCTCTATAGCTTTTCCCATCCATTAACTGCGAGTGGAAACCATAAAGTCATCTTGTAGCAACTTTACAAGCTTTTTCTGTGATAACTTTTGATCACATCATACTCCTTCCATTTCCCCTCCACTTCTTTCATCTGTTACCTTCTTTTAAATATGAACATATTTGTTATTCTCAAAGTAAGCCATGTGTATGTTAAAAAATTTAAAAGTACAAGAGTATAATAGTTAAATATAAGTCTACTTCAAACAGCACAAAGAGTATACAGTTTAAAGTAATTCTACCTTGAACCCAGTCCCCAGTCTCCCATGAAATAAATTCATTCTTTTCTTTTTCCTGATCTCCTCCTCCTTCCCCCATACATATGTATATACATATATACACACATACAAACATACACACCTACCTTTTACACAAACAATATGTATTTTGTTCTGCATATTGCTAATTTTTCTTCTATTTTGCACATTATTCCATATCAGTTCTTACAGACATACCTTATTATTTTATTTTATTATTTTTATTTTATTTTATTTTATTTTATTTTTGTTTTTTTTTATTATACTTTAAGTTCTAGGGTACATGTGCATAACGTGCAGGTTTGTTACATATGTATATTTGTGCCATGTTGGTGTGCTGCACCCATCAACTCGTCAGCACCCATCAATTCATCATTTATATCATGTATAACTCCCCAATGCAATCCCTCC
>NW_016804432.1:1031250-1084899 GCF_001698545.2 Rhinopithecus bieti | reverse complement strand
GTCTACAGAGACAGGCAGGCTTCCTTGAGCTGCTGTGAGCTCCACCCAGTTCGAGCTTCCCAGCGGCTTTGTTTACCTACTTAAGCCTCAGCAATGGCGGGCGCCCCTCCCCCAGCCTCGCTGCTGCCTTGTGGTTAGATCGCCGCAGACTGCTGTGTTAACAATGAGGGAGGCTCCGCGGGCATGGGACCCTCCCGGCCAGGTGAGGGATATATTCTTCTGGTGTGCCCGTTTGAATTAAAGAGCGGTATTGGGGTGGGAGTTACCCGATTTTCCAGGTGTTGTGTGTCTCAGTTCCCCTGGGAGGAAAAGGGATTCCCTTCCCCCTTGCGCTCCCCAGGTGAGGCGATGCCTCGCCCTGCTTCAGCTCTCGCTGGTCAGGCTGCAGCAGCTGACCAGCACCGATTGTCCAGCACTGCCTAGTGAGATGACCCCAGTACCTCAGTTGAAAATGCAGAAATCACCGGTCTTCTGTGTCGCTCGCACTGGGAGTTGGAGACTGGAGCTGTTCCTATTCGGCCCTATTATTTTAAATTACTGCATAATATCACATGGCATGGATGAACCATAATTATCATCTATTGCTGAGTATTTTTCCTATATTTTTCTACTACAAATAACATTGCAATAAAATCTTTATGTATATATATATATACAGACATGCAAGGAAATTTAATATTTTATGTGTCTTTGTATACATATGCAAGTACATCTGTTAACTAAATCTGGTAGTGAAATTGCTGGGTCAAAAGAGATATACCTTTTACGTTTTAATAGTTATTACCACATTGCCCTGCAAATATTAAATGAACCACTCCATACAACAATGTATGAGAGTGCCCCATGCCCACACACCAGGTAGCTCATTGTGCTACCATATGGTTTGATCTTATCCATCTGATAGGTAAGAAAAATAGCATATTTGTTTTGTTTTACTTGAAGAATGAATATTTTTATGAACGGCAACATCAAATAAAGTATTGAGTCCTGCACAAGTATTCACAGAACCTATATTCAAGTGTTCTATCCTTTAGTCAACATTTTAAGTCTATCACCTATTATCATATGCCAGGTATTATATTGAGAGTCACATATTTAAAAGAATCAAGACATAGACCCTGTCCTCAAAGTACTCATAGACTAACAGGTGAGAAAGATATTGTAAAATAAATAATACACAGTATAAGTACAATAATAGAATATGTATACTGTCTGAGTGTAAAAGTGGCTATGGATAAAAAAACCTGTTCCTTAAATATACCTTATTTTATTATTTTTATGTAAATATATTTAAATGTGAAAAGAAAATAAATACCTTGGTCAGCAAGAACCATGATTGTGACAATTACAGCTAATAATTATAGGTTCTGATTAGGTGAAGGACTATTTTACTTCCTCATCTATATTTATTAAAATAAGAGTAGGCAGAATAATTTATAAAACTCTCCATCTTATTTGATACTTGTTTTGGGAGCTTACAACTTCGTCTAAAAAATAAATAATAGGATATTTTTTTCTCTATCAATTTTGCAGCTATTTTTTAGCTCTTATTTTGAACGACAAATCAAAGCACAAACTTTATCCTCTGTCCTTGGTTCTCCCTCAACTCATTGGACCATTAAATTTTTACTATATGGTGATTCTTATTAACTATTGGATTTGCTATGCCATGCTAAAGAAGTTTGCCCTTTAGCATGAGGTGTGTCAAGGATAGTTAATTATTTTACACAGAAAGCCCTTTCCGTAGTCAGATATGATAAACTGTGATAATAACATTAACATCATTGACTGGTAAGTCTACTTCTTGAGCTTTTAATCATCATTCCAGACTTCTTTAAATGCTGTCTTCCAATCAATAGAAACGCTTTAAAACTTTAGACTAAGGCCAGGCGCGGTGGCTCACGCCTGTAATCCCAGCACTTTGGGAGGCCAAGGCCGGTGGATTACCTGAGCTCAGGAGTTTGAGACCAGCCTGGGCAACATGGTGAAACTCCATCTCTACTAAAATACAAAAAATTAGCTGAGCATGGCAGTGGGCACCTGTAGTCCCAGCTACTCAGGAGGCTGAGGCAGGAGAATCACTTGAACCCGAGAAGTGGAAGTTGCAGTGAGCAGAGATCATGCCACTGCACTCCAGCCTGGCCACAGAGCGAGACTCCGTCTCCAAAAAGCAAAACAAAACAAAACAAAACTTTATACTGGAGTAAAAACAACTCACTAATGCTATTCTCTTTTCACATCTTGCCTTCATTTCTGCATCTCATCACATTGTTTATAGTCTCTACTGTTAAGTTCTCATTCAAATGCAAACATTCAAGCTGGGTTGCACATGGAACTGGGTTGAAGTTGGTGTGACATATGAAAGCTGTTGAGTGGGGGTGTGGGGTTCGAGAGGTCTAGGTTTAACTTCTAGTTCTCCTGTCTTCAGCAAGTCACTTACCTTTTTGATGATGCTTGTTTATTATCAGTATAATGAGAAAATGTTACTTTTCTTTATTTCTCAGGGTTATAGTAAGGATCAAATGAAATAATAGTTAGAAATGGGTAAAGAGTTAAAAGCAAAAAAGTTCCTCAATTCCCTTTCAGAAACTCCCTTTTTTTTCCTGCCCAGGCCCATTCTTTATGTGGCCCCCACCTACTCAAAGCCTCACATGTTGTGCCATTTAACTTGTGTCTCCTGTAATCCAGCTCCATATCTCCCATCAATAGCTACCTGTTTTAGGTTTTATCTTTCAGACCCTAATTTTTATTAAGACAGCTATAATCAAAAAAAGAATCTGAAAATAACAACAGCAGAATTTTTTGAGTACTTTACCACACGCCAAATCATAAATTCAATTGCAACCCCACAGCTTTTACTAGGATAATTTCTGATTACATCATATTCCCTCCATGTTCTCTCCACTTGCTATGCAAAAACCTTTATATATATTATTCTTACTTAATCTTTGCAACAAATAAAATTGAGCCTATTATTATTCTTGTTTTACAGATAAGGAAACTGAGACTTGGAAAGTGAAGTAATTTGTCCATAATCACACAGCTAAGTTGTGGTGGAACTGCACTTTGAATGCCTCAGAAACTGTTCCATAACCCCACTGCTCCACTGCTTCTCCTGAATGCAGAACTAATGTAATGAACAAATGGTCACTCATGCATTGTCTTTGAAATTTAACATGCTCATATAATCATAGAGTCTGAAGTTAGAAGATTATCCACTTTAACGATCTATCCAACCCTTAAACCTCCTTTATCATATGCCTAAGTCACAATCTGCCTTTTGCTTCAGTAACGCCAATGAGGGATCTGTACCATGTCCAAAAAATGGAATCCCTTCATCTTCAGACTGTTCTAGTGGGAAGTTCTTTATATCAAGCAAAAATCTTTCTTCCTGAAAACTCGGTCTACTGACATTAATTTTACCCAAAAGCTTTATTGAAAAATTATAATTCAAATGTTACATAAAATAAGTCCCCTAATAATTTCTTCCCCTTGATAAGGTACTCAGTGCAACTTGACCAGGCTGGTCACCTTCATATGAAAACATCTAAAGCCCTCCTCTGCATTTCACCCAAACTCCAGGCATGCTCTGCCCGGTTGAGCAAAGAGCAGGACTCCGACCTTCATTGTTATAGAGACTGTTTCTACAATTCCCATCTATGAGATGATTAAGATTGTGTGAAGCAATCATATCATGCTTTTGACTCATATTATGAGTTTACATTTTATCAATATTCCTACATCGTTTTTCACTACTTCGTCCACTTACTGTTAGTTGAAACTGATCATGTTGGAGTTGGGCCACTTTTCTAGAATAGTTGTTTTAACTGAGGCTGCACATTAGAATCACAATGGGAGCTTTAAAAATATTGATTCCCAGATAGCAGCCACAGACATTCTAATTTATTTAGTGTGGGAGGTGGCTCAGCATTTACATCAATTGTGTCTTCCTATATTTGTATCATCCCAGTTTGATAATATCTACAGATTTAATGGCTAAGTCATCAATGTTCTCACCAAGTCACTGCAGAGTCCTGGAGCCTTCCCTTCAGTTAATATTGGCCAGGTAGATTTTAGGTATAGATATACAACCAGTTACAAATCCACGAAATTACACTGTCATTCAGTCCAGAGTTTTCTATTTTGTTCACAAAATAATATCAACAAATACTTTGGTGGTTTTCTGTTTGTTTGTTTTTGAGACGGAGTCTCGCTCTGTTGCCCAGGCTGGAGCACAGTGGTACGATCTCGGCTCACTGCAAGCTCTGCCTCCCAGGTTCACGCCATTCTCCTGCCTCAGCACCCCCCAATAGCTGGGACTACAGGCGTACGCCAACACGCCCGGCTAATTTTTTGTATTTTTAGTAGAGATGAGGTTTCACTATGTTAGCCAGGATGGTCTCAATCTCCTGACCTCGTGATCTGCCTGCCTCGGCCTCCCAAAGTGCTGGGATTACAGGCATTAGCCACCTAGCCCGGCCACAAGACTTCGTTAAATGTCTCACAGAGAACTAGTCTAGAGCACTGGTTAAAAGCATAGATTCCACCCCCACTGCAAATTCAAATCTCAGCTGAGCTAGCTAGATGACTTTGGGAACGTACCTTAATCTCTCTGTACTTCAGTTTCCCTAATGCTTACCTATAGGATTGTCGTAAAGATTAAATGAGTTTATACGTATAAAACGTCTTGCATATAGTTAGCTTGAAAGTCAACTATCATTCCTATTATGAAGTCTCATTATACACCATTTATTGCATCCACTCCATTTTAAAAAGACAATGATAATATTTGCTGCTGGAGAGCTGATCTGATGTGATATACAGGCTGAGTGGTGAGAGATAGTGAGTTACCTCTAGGTTTATCGATCATAGAACAGGCTCCTCTAGAGGGATATAAAGCACCACCAAGTCTTTTGAGTCTTAAGCTGTTGCTTATAGTACTCTGATGAATAGTTTTGTTGGTTGAACTATTTGGGTTTAGAACTAAGCATAGTGGGGTATCCAATCCCAGTTTGAGTCTTAGCTACCATGTTTTCAGGGTGTTAAAGTCACTTTTCTAGTTTATTTTTACTTCAGTTGAAGCTTTTTACAGCTTAGATGGAGTTTAGCTTTATTGTAGGTTTACCTTAAACATGCTTTTCACCAGATTTTATTAGTTTCTGTTAATCATATGACCATGGAGGCTGGCACAAAACTGACCAACCCTGGAATATCAGTGTAGCTTAGTCAAACTTTCGTTTATTGCTGGTTAAATCAGTTGTAGCTGAAGCAAGTGATAAACATCAGAGATCATTTCCAAGCCATACCCATTTTCTCCTTACCCCAATTAAAGCATGACTCACAGCCCATTACAGGATTTCTAACTACTGCCGGAGTGGTATTCATTGCTTACTCACCTTAGTAAATCACACAAAAGTGGCTATGTACTTAAATTACACAAAATCCAAAAGCTCCTAGATTGAGTTAACTAATTTATTATAACTATACTATTACCCATTGTGTAATAATAAAAACACAGAAAGTATGGAAAAATGTCAGAAAAAAAGAAGTCCTTGCAGATTCATTTCTAAATCTGCTTACTCCTGGATATTTTGAAATTTCTTCAAAATGTAGCCTGCCCTTTCCCAGCACCCCCCAAGAATCCTGAGTAAAGACATTTCCCTTGAACTTGCTGGAAGGAAGGGAAAGTTCTAGATATAAAGTCATTTCTTCCATTATCTGCTTAAAAAACACCACTAACGGAAAATGAATCAGAGAAATAGAAAACTAGCAATACCATAGGTTTCCAAGTGAAATTCCCACACCAAATTTGAAATGTGAGCAAAAAGATGATTTGCTAAATATCTCAGTGGCATTGCAGAGTCCCTGGAAGAAGTCAGCGACAGAGGGCTCCTCATCTCTGACAGGCTAGGTGTTCCCTGGGGAGGCATCTTTTATCATTCAATTGTCATTTGCCAAGAAAAGATAGCTATTGACCAGTATTACGTTTTAAGAAATTAAAAGATATAGAGTCCTTCAAATTAATAACTTTAACTTACCCTTCAGCACCTTTTCCAAAAATTTGAGGACAAATGTCGGAAGATCTTTAGGGATTCAAATTTAGATTATGGATTCACATTGGTATTTTGCCATAACAAACATGTCACACAACCAAATAGGACTGAAGTAAGTAGGAGGACATTGATGCCAACATGGGGACTGGAGTAAAGTATTTAAGGTAAAAAAAAATCAGAATCTTTTCCTAAAGAACATAGTTTAAATACAAGAAAAGGCAACCAATATCAGTTTAAACTAGTAGAAGAAGTAACGCATAACACAATAATGTTTATGATTAGGCCAAAGTAGGAAACAGATTGATGAGTGGAGGTGAAAAATATCTTGGGAGATTTAAAATGATCAGATTGAAATAAGGGTATAGTGTTAATAGACAAGAAAAAAAGGGAAGAAAATAGGAATTTGTCCGCTAGGGCAATAGACACTGAAAAATGAACTAGATCATTTGGTGGGAGTAACATTTAATTCAAAGAAGATATGGTTTAGTAAGAAGTACTTTCTTGAGATGGTAGACTTAATTCATTTCCAAAACTTGGGTTAATGACACTCACATTCAATTGATCAACTCAGGCTCAAAACAGGTTCCTGGTTTGAATGTTGCATAACTGACAGAGAACTGAGGTGGCATTTTAGACTGGAAACAAAAAGGTTAGGTTTAAGAAATTATTCCAAACATATTGTCTATATTATTTATTAATCAACTGTAGGTTCTCCTAATAGCACATTCTGTTATGGTACATGTGGGTCACTTCTAAGATTTTTTTTTCTCATTTTGAGAATCAAATTATACACTGATGTCTAGTTTTGACTGTTAAGGATATTAACAAAAAGGAGGAGGGGAATATTAGGAAGTGAGAAAAGAGAAGAAAGGTAATACAGAAGCTGAGTGGGCAAAGGGGATTTTGCAATATAGCCTGAAGTGACATGAAGACTCTTGGAAAAGGACCCCTTTATTCCACAGGGAGGTTGTCCCATATCTAAGAGTAACATTCAGATCCAGGAATAGAACATTCTGCTCTGTTCCAGTGTGGTTAAAATTGGGATAGCTTGGGTCTGGGAACGGAGTTTTGGCAAACAGCATGTGTACAATTAATATTACATTAATATGTTATAAAGTTGTTATAAGAATTCAATAAAAACCTACCTATAAATATTTTGACATCATAGGAGGCACACAGTAGGTACATAATAAATATTGTATCTATTCTATTTTATTCAGCTATGGTAAATTGAATAATTAAAGGATCCCATAGATTTTCTTCTAGGTCAAGTTTGCAAGTTACTCTGCCTGTCTGAGAAATCTAGCAGGTGGCAGTCAGAACTAAGTCCTAAAATCAAAAGGGTAACAAATATTTAAATAAAGGCCAGATGAACGGGTAGGAGAGGAGGCATTGAGAGAGGCACCTGTCATTATGCATCTTAACTACAACAAAACAAAATGAATTTATAAGTATCTCAAACCTGCTAAGGAAGGAAAATCCCGAGAATATTCTAGTTGACAAGGGATGACAATTAGAAATTAATTGTATAATACTCATTATTTATTCAAAACGTTACTGACACTTATTTAATGTGCTGCCTTTATTATACTAGTAATTGTAGGAGGCATTCATCTATTATTTGTAATTTAGATTCCATCAGTCCTTTATTTCTTGACACCATCTTAAGTTTCTCAGATAGCAACTTTCTTTCCCTAGGAGTTTTCAGGCATCCACCCTAACAGTTAAAACTGATCACTTTTACAGGCATGTGGAACCTCCATTCTGGCATTGGTAAAACCAATTTTCTAGGCCATTACTGGAGACTCACTTTCTTATTTAGAAAGTAGGTAGAGTTTCCAGATGAAATACAGGACACTTAGTCCAAGTTGGATTTCAGCTAAACAACTAACAATTTTCAATATTAAGTATGTCTCAAATATTGCATTGGATATATACTAAAAATATTATTTATTGTTTTAGCTAAAATTCAAATTTAACTCAGAGTTCTATATTTTTATGTGCTAAATCTGGAAACCCTAAAACTTGATGTTCCTAATTTATTAATAGGAAGTAGGATAAAAAGTAAGTGAAAAGACTGAAAGTAAATAAAGCTTTAAGGTAAGAAGCCACTTTCTCACTAAAGTATACTCATCTTAGCAATATACCTCAAAAGAAACTACAAACTCTATAAATTGCCCAAATTATTCTTGGATGTATACAATCAGGAAAGCCAAATTGGAAAAGTACTTTCATTTTGCAATCATGTTTCTCAGCTAAAACAGGTTTATATCTACTATTTTTTGTAACTAATCATTTTTAAGATCTGCTGAAGAACAACTCAAGATGCTATACCTTAATACAAAAGAGAAAAGATGCAGGCAAATCACTGAGATTTACATCCTCACGATTTCCTAAATCCTACTACTTCTGAAGGAGAAATTGCTACTAAGACTTCAGGCAGATATGCCTAATTAATCCCTTATTTCCTCCGAGTGAATGTCCTATGTTCTAGGTAGTATGACAAATGTCACTATTCTAAGAGAATTCTAACACTCTGAAACTTTTTTTTAAAAGGTTTTCATTTACTAAACATGTTACATCATCAGGAATTTCAAAGAGAAAATGTCAATGCCCTCTAACTTTCTAATTCTCAACCCACGAATCCAATTTGTTTCATTGGCTTTGGGGAACTAATAAATACGAGATATTTATTTGTAAGTCAAAATCTAAAATTGAGTCCCCCTGACAATCCGATGATGATTTGTGATATAACAGTCCAAAAGAATAGAAGAAAAAAAAGTTTCACATTTTGCTTCATCTAAAAACACAAAATTGTTTTCTAATTACAATGGCACATATTACACCCTGTATTTCAATAATATTTTATCTTGACTCTTTACATGTGTAACCACTTAACCTAGGCAAAGATCTAATAATTAACAAGAAAAAATCATGAAATTCAAGATTTATGAAGTGTTTTCAGTTCCACTGTCAAGACCACATGAGGGAAAAAGTATATTAGCACCATCACCATATGTACTCTATTCCACCTGCATATTCATTACCATAGTGCAAAGAATCAGCACAAAAATAAATACTCCACTAAACGTCCTGGTAATTTTGATCACCTCTATTTCAAAATGCATTATGACCAGCACAACTTTCAACCAGGGTTATCTTCTGATAGAAAGAGAAGGCTAAGGAAAGCATCCTTAGCACATTGACAAATGCATTTCATTTTTATTCTGTGGAAACAAACAAAAACTGTATTTAATGTTAGTATCATTTTAGCATTTAACAGCTTTTGCTTTTCTAAATGAGACCACTGCATGAAAGAAGGCACTTTTTGGGTGAAATTTCTAATGTATCTACAGGCTGTTTTCATTTTATTGTTTAACTCACCCCACTCATAGCATATACATGTACAACTAAGTATGAATAGCTTACATAAATTATAAGATGTATTAAAGCCTTTCCCTCTCTCCAACAGTGCTCTAGGATGCATTATCAGACAAGCAGATAAGTGTAATGATGAATTGCACAATATGGCCAACATTAATAGAGTGGTTTTCTACAAATGTATTGCAAAAAATAAATACTTCACATTTCAGAACATAACTATTTCAATGTCACATGTTAGCAAAGGACAAAGTGGCAGGTATTAGCAACTTTAAATCTGTAGGTCCTGGATTAAACAATATAAAGGAACTAGAGAGAAATGACAATGCATGTAGAGAGTAGATGAGGTTGAAGGTAAGAGTCTATTCTTGAGGGTCTGATTAGGTTCTTTCCATCTCTCCACTTTTCTTTTTTTTTTAAATCTTCATAGAGACGCCTTAGCAGAAGCTATCAGTTTTGACAGTACACCAAAATCCTGGCAGTGAACCATAAATTGACCATTACCATAAAAAGAGCTGCTAAATGAGAAACCATGTGCTCAGTATAAAACTAATTTCATGCTTTCCAAAGCACACAGTGGCTTCTAGCAAGATAGTGGCCCTGGGACTTGCTGAGACAGATTGGCGAACACAAATGGTTTGCTCCTGATGCGTCTGCTTAGCCAAGCTTTACGTGTACTGGCAGTAAAAGAGGTTCTCGAGTCTTCTATCAAACAAATACACACTTAGCTATAACTTCAAAGCTGAAAGCTGTGAAACAGCTGCCTCAAATAAATATAGCAGGAAAAACACATACACACATACACACACACACCCCATGTACCATGCTAGCTGCTTCCAATCAAAGAAAAATAGATTCCCCTGCCAACCTAATGTACTAAACAGACACTTAATAAGCATAATGCTACGTAATACATTATAACCCTCACACTCCATTCATGCTTAGAAACACAGGAATTAGAGTTTAGCCAAGCCAAAGCAATAGCACTCCATCTACTTGGAGGCTAAGTTTGTGCCTGCCCATATCTAGTTGGCTTTCAAATACCATATACTTACAAGCCTACATCAAACCTTTCCAAGCATGATGACCTAGTAATTTAACCTCTCCAGGTCAGTGCAGGTACTTTATGTATATTTAAATGATGAAATCTGCTGCCTTTAAAACATCTCAGCTAATAAAAACACACTTCATGAAGAAATACTGCTAATTTCCTCCCGTTCTCATTCGGCACACCGTCACTAGAAATTAATTACTGTTGGTTTTCCAGTGCATGACTGGTCATAACTTTTAATTATTAATAATGTCGAGCTTAACAAGGTGTCAACTCCAGTATGTAATCCACATCACTTACTTTCTTATCTCGAAACATGACTTGTCTCCTCCTATCTGTTTTCCATGTCAAAGATTCTACAAAGTACACTTAGTTTATAGCCTTTTAAATACATCTGAAACACATAATAACACTGCTAATTACCTTCTTTCAGTAATGGTAGCAAATTGCATAATATCACTGACTTGTTCAGAATGTTTAAAATGCAAAGGAAGTCACCTACTGGTAAGATGTCCTCGGCAAACAGCTAGCACAGAAAGAAAGGGCTGCTTATCACACCCATTCAAGGAGTTACTTCGCAACAAAATTAAAGAATCATATATTTTGCTCTTCAGTTTTACCCCTTCAGGTGTGTCAGTACGATGTGGTAAACACAATTGATGACTCCACAGGATTCAGAACAACGTACGAAAGAATCTGTTACTGACATCCCAGACCCCAGCATCCAAGTTTTAGAATAAAAATGCTCACCTCTGCTAGGAAGTCCACTCCACATCCTGGCAGGGCTCTCACCAGCGTCGAGAGCAACCAAGTTGGATAAACAAAACTTCCAGTATGTGACCAGGGTAATGCACAGCGCTACCGAGACTTGGCTCCAGCCCTGATTATCTGTGTGACAGCACCACGTTATATCAGTGCCGCTCCAAGCCTTCCCAGTTGCTGGCTTATTGCACTGCTCATTGAAAATCCTTTACACGCTGGCAACATTTTAGGGAAGGACAAGTACACTCTGAGTCATTTGTAAAGAAAGCAGAGCAATTTCAATTCTATATCTCCATGCATGCTGAAACCAGAAGCACTGTCAACGTACAAGTCTGAGGTGGATTTATGCTAAGAAACAGGCAACCTAAGCCTTCATTATCAATGCATGAAATCAGCCACTGTGATCAAATTCAAGCAAACCACAAAAAGGATATGATTATGAAAGTCTCCACAGATTTAGCACCAAACCTCATGGAATGAAGAATCATCTATTGAAATTGTGTAAATGTTAAAAATAGCTCTGGCTTTTCAACAATGAGCAGGATACAGGGAAGAAATCAGTAGTCTATATTATAAGGACTTATAAATGCTGCATAAACCAAAATAGCTGTAGGTTCCTGGGACTTTGCTATAGACAAATGAAATCACTGGAGACTATTACAATTATAACAAAAATAATTCCATATATTTGACACAGATATCCATTAAAGGGCAGATCAAACATCCTTTAACTCCTAAGTGCCCATCTCTAAATTAAAATAATGGTGATAGTTAAAAATGTGCTATGCTATGCTAGCACCTGGACAAAATACCATCAATTTTACTCTAAGACAATTTCATAAACAATAAAGATGTAAATCTATTCTGTGTAACAATAAACATGCAAGATAGATATTTTTAACACTATAATCTTTGCTCATTATTTTGAAAATCTATAGTTCATTAAACCCATGTATTCTTATCCCAACTACCCCAAATTTATACCTTCGCTTTTATCATCCTTCCTCTTTTGTTACTAAAATATAAGATGCAAGAGCTACTGGACATCATCTTTAGAAGACACAAGGTCAGAAAGCAGTATTAGATATACCCCAGAAATACATATACCCCAGAAAGCAGTAGCAGTGATTTGAGATTACAAAATATACAGCTTTGACACGCACATGCAAACTGCAAAGCAAAAAAGAAATAAAACATTTATTAGAAATCACAAAAATAAACTGGAAGAAATTCCTAGGAGGCAACATTGACAACACATTTAAGGTTCTATTCAATTTTTTAAAAAGGGTTTTAGGTTCTCATTGAGACTCTGAAGGCCAAACAAATTAGAATTCAGTAAAGGCAATTCCTGATTTGAGGACCTCCTATAAATGACTGGGTTCAGTTCTAGTAATCCTACCAGCTCTGAGATGACACATTTAGAAGTGTCTACAATATGAAACATCCGTGTAAACCTAAGCAGCACACATTTATGTAACACAGCATTCTGGAGCAACATTAAACACAGCACTCTCACGGGTATTCTCACTATGTCCCCATATGGAAAGTTGACTCCTTATGGGCTGCTGGTTAGATGCCCTCGCTTGGAGACAGATTAGACACCAGTGGATATGCACGTAAGTGTGTATGTATACCTATATGTATGCCATTGAACACACTTGCCCCTCACAGTCACTTTTCCCACCTGAATTCCATTTGCTTTGTGTCTCCTGAGGCCCCTAGGGCAGCATTTGAATGTATTATGAGAAACAGCATTGGGCATCACTGACTTTGCAGTTGTTCAGTGTCCTCTCTCTTCTGTCCTCTCTGGCTCACGCACCAGACACATAAACTTTCCTTAGAAAACAGTCATAGGAATAGTTCATGAGAGATTGTATGCCTAAAAATCTTTTTATTATTACCACACATGAAGCTCCCTAGTAATAAGATAAACATTTAAAATTAAACCGGGATATTTGATTATAGGCCAATCCTTTATCTAAAACCCTTAGTGCTTGATGCATTTCAGAATTCAAATGTTTTCAGATTTTAGAAAGGTAATACTCTACATATGCCAGGAATTATATAATGCCTCCAGTGGCAGATGTTATATAATGCCACATTGAGGTCTGGGGCAACAACTCTATAATCAGATACATTAACATTCTATAGCAAAACATGTGCATATTCATACTGGTTGGGATAAATAAATGCTATAATTTAAGTTCACATTAGTTCATGTCACGTTTTCCCATCAACAAGAATTACAAAATCTTCCAGTTTTCATTGCTTCTTGGATTTCAGGAATTGCAGGTAAGAGACTGTGGACCGTATAAATGTTTACTTAAACTGCTAGAAAGTTATGGATTGGGAAATGGTACCTAAGCAGGTGTTCTCTTGCTTAGGCAAGAAATTTGGAGGGTAGTGTTACTTTAACGGATGGGCAAAAATATGAGGGAAGGTGCTAGTAAGACTGAGACACAAAGCAGAGCAGAAATGTGGCAGTAATGCACGATGACAAAACTAGGACATGGAAAAGAAAGGCAAGAAGAAGCCACTCAGAATTACCGAATCAAAAAAAAAAAAAAAAAACATAATAACAATAGTACTCATTGATCACCTAAACTCTATACCCAGTATACCCAGTAGTGTGAAAGGCACTTGACATAAATATTTTTTAGCAACCTACCTCAATTTTCAAAAGGAAATTTTAAAAGGATGAATGTATCTTCAGAGTGAGGCAAAACATTTGGTTATCTCACCCTCTTCTCATTGTACCCAAAAGCAAAATATCCATAATGTTATACAGTGCATATGGCACTGTCAGAAACAAACAAAAAAATAAGCTTTGCCTTATGAAGTAAAGATTTCTGTTTTATTTGTATATGCTATAAACTACTTGCATTAGAGGTTCTTTAAAATCAGTTTTAGAAAAAAGTAGCAATATTTTCTGCCATCAAGAGTCAACTGTTTAATTTTAAAATTCATTTTAAAAACAAATGTTCTCAAAAAACAATCATAATATATTGCATTTGCTTGGAGTCTTTCTTATGAGTACACTTCCCAAATAAATACTTTTCTTTAAGCATATTAAAGAACTTTAATATAGCAGAGCATTGACACTACACTTAAGATAAGACTTTGAGTCTATAGAACATTCAGTCTTCAAAGAGCATTTCCTGGGTGCCTTTTGGGGCCTAAATCTGCACTGGGGAAGTGTCCAGGAGGCATTTATGTGAAGAGTGGTCTTTCTACTCACTGAACAAACTAGACTGTAATGTGTGGCTTTTAGTATCTAGAATACAATCACAAAGTCATTTTCTACGTGAAGAAGGAAACTGCATTTTTTTTTTGACATACAACATAATTCGGTGAATTCTTCTTTTTTAGCAACCAAAATGGTGCCCTGATGGTTTGATGGAGTTATAGCAGCTTCTAAAAGTAACTTACTATCCTATAAGATGAGTAACACTTCAGGTCTATGATTTTTAAAAAAGCTCCCTATGCATTTTACATCAGGTTCATAAAATAATAGATAAACACCCAGTGTCTACAGGACAAGAGTCTCTGGATTGCAGGTTCACCAGAGCGCAAGCTCTTTAAATGAAGTGGGTTAACATTATTTGTGAGTGCCAGCACACTCAGCCCATTAAAAAGTACAATATCCAGCCCTTCCACCATCTCCAAATTCCATGTAATCAGAAGAGCAAATGTGTTTCACAGCTCGAGAAAAACTGTTTAGTGCCAAGGACATATACCAACCTCATGGTCAGCTGTAACATTCCACAGGGATGTCTAACCCAGAACACTGTCCAACAGCCTCCTTGGCTGTGACACTGTTAAGATGTGAAAGTCAAATGTCTGTGTGAGGAAAGTTGGTCAGTCCAGGTGAAAATACATTCATCCCCCAGTGGAAACTGAACTCACTCATTACCACTCGGCTTGGCTCACTGCTGAAAACCCTTCTCCCTAGATTAGTTTAAAATGGGTAACACTTCTATTCCAGGCAGACACCAAGGTTTTAAATACACCTTTGATGATTTAAATCACTCAGACATGTAAACACTTGCCGTGATTGTCTAAGACTCAGTTTCCACACTGAAAGCTGTATTTGGTTTTCAAAATCTTAAAACCAAGACTTGATGTTAACCAATTCTTATCTTTTAATAGATATAATATGTAAAAGTTTATATTCAAAAGCATTCTTTAAGAAAAAGACAATCTCTCCTTCACTAAAAAAGGGCCAACCACCCCTTTTAACCATTTTATCAAAGTTCCATTCAAACTCTTTTATGTGTCAATCCCTTAGAGTTCTGTACTTAATTCACACCCTTGTATAATCCACACCCTTGTTTGACAGTTTTTAACCACATGTACAGAATATGGAGATGTTCTATAATGACTTTTTCAAGTCTACGTCAGTTGTAGTTTTAGATTTCTGACACCATTGAAGATGGCTGGAGCTCCGTCTCAAATTCAAAGCGGCAGGAAGTGGTTAGAATTGTAACTTGAGACTTGATCCTATTTCCAAATTTCTCTACTCTCCCAAGGAACTTCAATCTCAATAAGCCCTACAATATCAATCTCAATTAAATTTATCTGGGGAGAACAGATAAAGGGTACCAACTCTTATTCTTGCTTTGAAAAATAGTCAGGATTTTGTAAAATACTTGGAAACTAAACAGTGATCAATTCTGAGTAAGACAATGAATGAGAAAAGTGTATCAGTATTCCTTCTACTATATGTATCATCACTGGGTCTGAAGTACTACAAGTAAGAGACAATTCCTGAGTGTTCTTATGAGGACCTGGGACATATACAAAGAAAAGCAGATGCTCTGTTTTCAAAGGTACAATTTGACATATTTTGACCAAGGCCTTTTCCCCTTCTAAGTCTTCATTGTCCCTTCATTAAAAACCATAAGTCATATGGGCTCTATCTGATACATGGATTCTATAATAATTATTCTACGAAAAGAATTTTCTGAACTTACTAATTAAGAGGTTTAAAGAAATAAGTATGTTGTAAATAATTTAACTCACCTACCTCACACTGAAATGATTTACTTATCTAGTGCACTTACTGACAGAAACTCAATGATTTGTTACATTCACCATGGTAATTATATTTTGCAAAAGTCAGATTTCTTGGTTGAATGAAAATGGCAAATTGATTCATCAAAATTAAGTAAAAGCAAGCATTTAAAACTATGTGTTTCTACTGAAAAGGTAAAATCATTATTGTACTGATGAATTCTAGCCTTATCTCTAAATCTGTCATACAAACCTAAGGTTGCCTCATTTAACACTTATGTTCATTCCTAATATCTCTTAAAATGGAGATTTTTCCAGACATGGAGCAATATTAATATATTTAAGTACTAATTTTTATTCCTGAAAACTAAAGAAAGATCTCTCCTGCTCTTCCCCCTTCCAAACACCTAACCTCCCCAACCCCTGCCATGTCTCTCCTATACATTCTGCCTAACGCATACAAGGTGCTCAGAAAGTCTATCATATGAGCATACTCTTGCCCCCGCATGCATGTCCACACATCCTCACTCCTTGGTGTGGTATTTCTTCGCTTTCCTTACTCACTAATAAGTTGCATCAGAATGTTGATGTGGGCAAAGGAATGAAGAAACTACCATACTTTCAATATACTCATGGCACCATCTTGTGGTAATTCTTGGTATCGTGTTTTCAAGTTTAATTTTTAAAGTTCTTCAAACATGTCTGGGAAAACACATTTGAGGATAAATTTAACATTTTAAATATGCATGAAATACAATGTGATAAATATGGCCTATGTATTTAAAACCCCACACACGTATTTTAAGAGTTATAATATCTATCATTAGTGTCCTGACCCCAGAAGCCATTTAATACCAATAACCGTTTCTTGAATGTAGAATAGGAATGACATTAACAAATCTTTAAGCAGGAGGGGAGAAACAATAACTGAGGATCCTGGGGGTGTCAAAGAACAGCACAGACTATAGCAGCCAAAAAAATAAAATAAAATTATATATAACACTGCAACTGACAACCCATTTTCCAATCCCACTGTCCATTCCCACGTCCAAACTACTACTCCACTTCCTGCTGCAAAATACCCAGGTTTTATCACCCTTATCTTCTCCCCCATCCCAAGCATCCTGACTTTAAAATCTACTCAAACTCAGTTTAAAATTTCTAAGGCCAAATAAAAGATGCCACTTCTTGAATCAAGAGGCAGAGCGTATTTTTCCACCCCTTGAATTTGAGCTGGCATTGTGTCTTAGGCCATTCCTGCTCCTGTAAGAGAATACCACAGACTGATGTGATTTTTTAAATAATAGAAATTTATTTATCACAGTTCTGAAGGCTGAGAAGTCCAAGATCAAGGTATCAGCAGATTTGGTGTCTGGTAAGTGCTTGCTCTCTCCTTCTAAGATGACGCCTTGTTGCTGCATCCTCCAGAGGAAACCAACGCTGTGTCCTCACTTGGTGGAAAAGCAGAAGGAGCAGTCAGCTCTTGAAGCCTCTTTCATAAGAGCACTAATCCCATTCATAATGGTGGCACCCTCGTGGCCTAATCACCTCTCAAAGGCACAACCTCTTAAGACTGTCACGTTGGGGTTTAAGTTCTAATGTATGAATTTTAGGGAAACACAAATATTCAAACCATAGCACCTTGTGACTAGCTCTGACCAAAAGAATGCAGTAAGTTGCAGCTGCTGTTCTTGCTGTCTTGCAACACTGCTCTGTGACTGCTGGGTAACAAAGCCTGGCCTAATCTCCTTGAGGAGGAGTCTGCTGGTGAGAATTATCCAGCCTACAGCCAGCAGCAACTGCTAGATATATGTGCAAAGCCATCTAAAACCATCTAACCCAGTTACTCTGTAGCAGCCTGCAGCTCCACAGGTGTTCACCCATGAGTTCAGCACAAGAACCACCTAGCTGAGCCCAGCCCACATTTCTAACCCACAGAATCACAATTAAAGTAAAACACTGTTTTAAATTTTTTTCTGAAAGCTTCTGCCTACCTTTCCAAACTTCTCTTGTGTTTTCTTCTATCAATAATTGCCTTACTCATTTTCAGCCAAATCTCAGGTTTTTAGACACACCAAGTTCTTCCTCAAGTTGAGCTTTTGAGCATTCTCTTCATTCCCTTTGGATCACTTTTCTCTATTCTCTTTGCTTGACTAACTTTTTTTTTTTTTACGTCTTAAAATTTTAATCTTAAATGAGAATGGATAGCAGAAGGCAGGATGTCAGTCACTAGCCACCCTTCATAGAGAACTAATATAGTCAGTTTTATCTGGACTTGGGAAGCTGTGGATGGGTCATGGAAAAAATAAGCTCTGCAATTGTGTGGTATCCTAGGGAAGCAATACTTAAGTGAGATATCTGGAACTGATGTGGAGGCTCCTAGTTAACATAAACCAGAGTGACAGCAAGAACTCAGAACAACTTAGCTCTGAATTCCAGCAACTACCTGTGACTTTCTTATCTATGTCTTTGCAGCTGTTTTCCCTGTACCTCTGTTCCCGCAGGACCGGAAGACCCCTTTTCCTGTTCTGATCCCTTTCTACCTTTGCAAAGGGATCTTCCTCTTTCCCCCCAAATCATACTTCACTCCAATAATACGAAACTATTTATAGTTTGTTCCTACATGCATCTGTGTTGCCGTTGCCTATACCTGGAATGTTTTCTCTTGAATAATTTGAAACTCATCTTTGAATACTCATCTCAAAGATCACCTCCTCTGGGAAGCCTTCCCTGACCTCCAAAAAGTTAATCATTCCTTTTTCTGTGCCACATCTGCGTTATTTGTAGATCTGCCATTGTTCTTAGCATACCATATTGCAATTCAATTATTTAAATATTTATTGTCTCTTGATACTTAAGATATTGTTTTATTAATCTCTGTAAAATAGGCACTTGGTAATATTTAAAATAAGAAAAATCCCCAAGGTTCTGTTTCCTATTATCTCTAATTATGCTACTAGAAAACTAGGGGGTTTAGGTGGTCATCTTTATTAAAATTTTAACTGAAATTTTATCAAGATAATCAGAGATTCACATGCAATTGTAAGAAATAATGGAGTTTTCTTGAACACCTTGCCCAGCTTCTACCCATAGTAAAAAATTTTTAAAGCTATAGAATAATAGTGTAATCAGGATATTGACATTGATCTGATGTACAAATCTTATTCAGATTTCCCCAGTATTACTTGTATTTGTGTGTGTGTGTGTGTGTGTGTGTGTGTGTGTGTGTGTGTGACCTGTGTAGATTCATGTATCCCCCACCAGGGGTCTCTCATGTTGCAGCTTTGTACCCATATCTACTTCCTTCTTGAAACTCACCCCCATCCCTTACCAACCACTAATTTGTCCTCTACTTCTACAATTTTGCTATTTCAAAAATGTTGTATAAATGGAATCCATACAGTATGTAACCTTTGGGGGCTGGCTTTTTCCACTCAGTATAATTCCCTGAAGATCCATCCAAGTTGTTGCATGTATCAAGGGTTCACTCCTTTTTATTGTTGAGTAGTATTCCTTAGCACAGATGTACCACAGTTTAACAAGTCACCCCCAAAAGATATCCATGTCAAATCCTTAGAACCCCTGAGTGCTATCTTTTTTGCAAAAAGTCTCATTGCAGATGTGATTGTTAGGAATCTTGAGATGAGGAAACAATCCAGGATTATACAGGTGAGCTCTAAACCCAATAGCAAGCATCCTTATGAGACATGGAGAAAGGAGATCTGAAGAAAAGACATAGACATACAGAGCAGAAGATGTCGTGAAAACAGAAGCAGAGACTGGAGTGATGCAGCCACAAGTCTAGGAATTCTGGCGCAGCCACCAGAAGTTTTAAATTTTTATGTTTTTACATTTAAATCTATAATTCATTTTGAGTTAATCTTTTTATATGGTGTCAGATTTAGGCCTAAGTTTTTTGTTTTGTGGCCTACAGCTGTTCAGTTACTCCAGGACTTGAAAAGGTATTCTTCCTCCATTGACTTGCTTTTGTACCTTTATCAAAAAATCAATTGAGTATGTGTGTGTGGATCTATGCCTGGGTTCTCTAGTCTTTTTCATCTCTCTCTCTCTCTCCAATAAAACTACTGTCTTGATTACTTTAATATATGATAAGCCTCAATATTGGGTAGAGAGATCCCTCCTTTTTTCTTCTTCATCAAGTTTTAGCTAGCAGCTAAACTAGCTAAAAGGTCTGTGCTTTTTCATATAAATGTTAGCATAATCTTGTCTACATCTACAAAAAGAAATTGCTGAGATTTTGATAGAAATTGCATGAAAGTTATAGATCAGTTTAAGGAGAACTGGCATCTTAATCTTGTTGAGTTTTCTAATCCTGATTTATTAAACACATGGGATGTCTCTCCATTTATGTAGGTCTTCAATTTCTTTTCTCAGCATTTTGTAATTTTCAGCATATAGATCCTACACATGTTTTTTAAAGTGTATATCTAAGTATTTCATTGTATTGGGGATTGATTATAAATGTATTGCATTTTAAAATTTTGATTTCCATATGTTCGTTTTTAGTATATAAATATAATATGTGATTTTTTTTTTTTTTTTTTTTTTTGAGACAGTCTCACTCTATCACCCAGTTGGGAGTACAGTGGTGTGATTGCAGCTCACTGCACACTCAACCTCTTGAGCCCAAGCAATCCTCCCACCACAGCCTCCTGAGTAGCTGGGACTACAGAGGTGTGCACCACCATGCCTGGCTAACTTTTTCTTTTTTTTTCAGAGACAGGTTGTGTTTCCCAGGCTGGTCTTGAACTCCTAGGCTCAAGTGATCTTCTTTCCTCAGTCTCTCAAAGTACTGGGATTACAGGCTTTTATTTTTATTTATTTTTCTTGCCTTAATATAGTGGCTAGAACTTCCAGCACTATGATGAATAAGAGAATTGAGAGTGGACATCCTTCCCCTGCTCTTGGTCTTAGAAGAAAAACATTCAATCTTTCACCATTAAGTATGATGTTACCTGTAGACTTTGTTTAGATGCTTCTATTAAATCAAGATAGTTTCCCTTTATTCCAAGCTTGCTAAAAATGTGTGTTGGGTTTTCTCGAATGCTTTTACTGCATTAATGGATGTGATCATGTGAGTTCTCTTCTTTAACGTGTTGATATGGTAGATTAATTTTTTTTTTTTTTTTTTTAAGACATGGAGTCCTGCTCTGTTGCCCAGGCTGGAGTGCAGTGGCGTGATCTCGGCTCACCGCAACCTCTACCTCCCAGGTTCAAGTGATTCTCCTGCCTCAGCCTCCCAACTAGCTGCGATTACAGGCATACGCTACTATGCCCAGCTAATTTTTTAATATTTTTAGTAGAGATGGGGTTTTGCCATGTTGGCCAGGCTGGTCTCGAACTGCTGACCTCAGGTGATCTGCCCACTTTGGCCTCCCAAAGTGCTGGGATTGCAGGCGTGAGCCGCCGTGCCCAGGTGGTAGATTATTAATTTTTAAATGGTGAGCCAGTGTTACATACCTGGAATAAATCCCACTTAGTGATGGTATACAATTCTTTTCATACATTGCTGGATTCAATTTGCTTATATTTTGTTGAGAATTTTTTACTCTAAGTTTATGATATACTATTCTGTAGGGTTTTTAAAAATAATGTGTTGTCTGATTCGGGTATTAGGATAATTCTAGCCTCATAAAATACGTTGGGAAGTGTTTCCTCTTCTATTTGCTGAAAGCAACTGTATAAAATTGGTGTCAATTTAAAAAATCTTTGGTAGAATTCTCCACTGAAACCATATGAATCCAGAAATTTGTTTTTCAAGTGCTTTGTAACGATAAATTCAGCTTATTTGATGGCTATAGGTCTATTCAGATTGTCTACTTTTAAATGTATGTTTATGTTTATTTATTTTTGAGATGGAGTCTTGGTCTGTCTCCCAGGCTGGAGTGCAATGGCATGATCTTGGCTCACCACAACCTATGCCTCTGGGGTTCAGGTGATTCTCCTGTCTCAATCTCCAGAATAGCTGGAATTACAAGCACATGTCACCACAACAGGTTAATTTTTGTATTTTTAGTAGAGACAGGGTTTCACCATGTTGTCCAGGCTGGTGTAAACATCTGACCTCAAGTGATCTGCCCACCTTGGCCTCCCAAAGTGCTGGGATTACAGGCATGAGCCACCACACCCAGCCCAGATAGTGTATGTTTATTTTAGTTGAATTTTAGTTATTTATGGTTTCTGAAGGACTGGTTCATCCTTCTCACTTGTCAAATTTATGAATATAAGTTTTTAGTATTTGCTTATTATATTTTTAATTGCTGCAAGTTCTGTCATAATATCATGTATCTCATCGGTATCTCCTTCTTTCTTGTCCTCATCAGTCTTGCTAAAAGCTTACAAATTTCATTGCTTTTATTAAAGAACACGCTTTTTGTTTTATGGACTTTTCCTCTGTCGCTTTCCTATTTTCAACTTCACAGATTGTTGGTGTAGGTCTTTATTACTTTCTTCCTTCCATTTGCTTGTGGTTTGGTTTTTCTATTCTTTTCTAGCTTCTTGGTTGGGAACTTACTTAAGAACTTTTTTTCTTTTCAAATATAAGCATTTAAAGCCATAAATTTCCAGCTCTGCACTGCTTTAGCTTCATCCCACATATTTTACTATGTTGTGCTTTCATTTTCATCTAGTTTTTGCTTTGAGACTTCTTCTTTGATTCATAGATTTAAGAGATACATTGTTTAATTTTCCTGTTGTTTTTCTACTACTAATTTCTACTTGATTTCATTATGGTCAGAGAAAATATTGTATACGATTACAGTTCCTTCAGATGCATTAAGGTTTGTGTTATGGTTCAATATATGGTCTATCTTTGTGAATAGTTGTATAGGCACTTGGGAAAAAAAGTGTTCTACTGTTATTAAGTAGAGTTCAATATAAATTAAGTAGATCATGTTAGCTGATTGTATTATTCAGACCTTCTAAATTCTTGCTTATTTTGTTTAATAACCCTATCGGTTGCTGAGAGTGGGTCCCCAACTGCAATTGTAAATTTATCCATTTCTTTTTTCTGCTCTATCAGTTATTGCTTCATGTATTTTGAGGCTCTGCTGTCTGGTGTATGAACGTTTAGGATCATTATGTCTTCCTGGTGAGTTGAACATTTTATCAGTACATAATGTCTTGCTCTGTCTCTAGTAAATTTCTTTACTCCCTACTTCATCAGACATTAATATAACTACCCCTGCCTTTATTCTTTAAATTGCTGTTTGCATGATATATTATTTTCCATCCTTTTACTTTCAGCATACCTCTTATTGATTTTGAAGTGAGTTTCTTGTAAGCAGCATATAGTTGGGTTTATTTTTTTAAATGTACTTTTTCTTTTGATTGGTTTATTGAGGCTATTTACATTTAAAGTAATTATTGACGTTAGCCTTTAAGTCTAACATTTTATTATTTGCTTTCTGTTTTTTCCTTTGGCTCTTGGTCCTCTGTTTCTCTCTTCTTTCTGTCCTGTGGCTTACTTGAACACTTATTAGGACTCCATCTTTATTTATTTATATTTTGGTTGTATCTCTTTGTATAGTTTTCATAGTGGTTGCCATTAATATTATAATGATATATGTATGTGACTTATGGCAGACAATTTATTGGTATCAGCATTTAACATCCCTACTTTCAAATATCATTGTTTTTAGCATCACATGCTTGTAATTTGTTTCAGTCATCAAATATGATTTACAAAGCTAATGAAGAAAATGATAACATAACGATTAATTTTATGTGTCAATTTGACTGGGTCACTGGATGTTCAGATATTTGGTTACACATTATTCTGGGTATTTCTTCCTGCCTGACTGCCTTCCACCTGTGACATTATTTTTTTTTTTTTTTCCCTGCCTTCAGACTCAAATTGAAACATCAGCTCCTCTTGGGTCTTCAGCCAGCCAGCCCTCAGGCTAGAACTACACCATCAAATCTTCTGAATCTCATGTTTTTTGGACTTAGGCTGGAATGACACCATTGGCTGTCCTGAGTCTCCAGATATCCTACAGATCTTGAAAATTAGAGGCTTCCATAATTGTGTGAGCTAATTCTCCTTTCTTCTACCGGTTCTGCTTCTCTGGAGAACCCTACCACAGGTAGTTTATTATGTACCATATTTCTATTCTTTCCATTGTTCTTTCTTCTTTCCTTCTCAAAGCTCCACGATTCATTCTTTTATCATTTCCTTTCTAGTTGAAAAATTTCTTTTAGCCAATATTTAAGGATACACCTGTTAATGATAAATTATGCTGCCTAGTACAAACTCCATCTCATGTGATGATAGATATTTAATTTCAGGCAGTATGAAGTGACTTTCCCCAGAGTTGCATCTAGATTTGGGGTGGGTTGAGGAGGGTACTTATAGGCTTACATGGTTCCAGGGCTCAGGTAGGAGTGTTTATGGCCTGGCTGTCACTTCTGCACATGGACATCTGCTGAGGCATGTTTATTTCTGTCTGATATTTAGTCATTAGTTCCTGCAGGAACTGTGAGGTATTTCTTTGCTGTGTTACATGTAAAACATTATCCTGCCACTGTCCCAGTCCAACAGAAAAGACTATGTCCCTGTGTTTCCCAGGTTCTACAACAGCTTCGGTACTCCCTAAGCCCATAGGAAATCATAAGATTGCCTCAGCTCCACCTGCCCACCCTTGCTAGGGGCCAGGAACACCAGGGTCTTACTGTCTTTGTGGACCGTTCTGTGAGACAGAAACTCACAACTACTTTTTCTGGAAGCCAAGACCCATCTGTGGTTTCTGTTATTTCCACTTACCCCTTGGAACTGGATGGGGAAAGCATTAGGGATCTTTTATATGCAAACTAAGTTACCTCAGCTCTTTTTCTTTCCCCTTTGAGTCTCTCTTTCACAGCCCAGTGTATTCATAAAACATTTGGCTACGGAGACAGTGCTGGGAAAAGGACTTTGCTGCTGCTTATCATAAGTCCCTTGCTCAAGTACACTGATTACACACACACACACACACCAGACTGGTTTCAGGTACACTCTAAGAATCTTCCTGTTGTTCTAAAGCTCAGATCTAAAAGTTCTTTTTAAATACCCTGAATACTAAATTTGGCAGAAGAACTTCCAGTGGCTAGGGGTCAGCCACCTTTTATTACTAGAAACATGTCTCAACCATCACCCTGTGGACCCAATTCCCATCCATGCCAACTCCAACACTATAAAACCAACCCAGAAGAGGGGAAGTCACCTCTTAAATTAACAGTTCTTGGGAAGAATATCTACAACACATATTTTTTTCTACAGGGGTGAAATGGGCTTCGATTTTCTTCCCTGTGTTTGTTTTCTGGGGCTGTTGTAACAAAGTACCACAAACTAAGTGGCTTACACAACAGAAATTTATCATCTTATAGTTCTAGAGGCTAGAAGTAAAAAAAAAAAAAAATCAATGTGTTACTTGGGTTGGTTCCTTCTGAGGGCTGTGAGGGAAGGATCTATTCCAGGACTCTCTCCTTGGCTTGTAGATGGCTGTCTTCTCCCTGTATCTCTTCTCACATCATCTTCCCTCTCTGTGCATATCTGTCTGTGTCCAAATTTCTGGTTTTTTTGTAAGCATATCAGTCACATAGGATAACAGCCCACCCTAATGACTTCATTCCTCTGTAAAGACCCTCACTCTAAATAAGGTCATATTCTGAGGTACTGGGGGTTAGAATTCCAATATAACTTTTTTTATTTTGTGGAGAAACACAATTCAACCCTTAATACTCTCTGAAGCCAAGTGATGGGCAAAAAAGGAAGACCGGCATTTTGTTTCTTGTTTAAGTGCCTGCTTTGTCAGTGGGCTTGCCAGCCTTCCCTGTGCTACCTGAGCAGGAAAGAAAGCCCCCCACAGTCCACTCCACCTGTACTTGCTTGGGCCCCAGTAGTTTCAGGTTTTCAAGAGGAATGTTCATTCTCAGATGGATTCTGACCTCAATCCCCAAGTATTGATGCATATGAGCACAGAGGACACAATCTTGTCAGGACTACCATAGTATGGAAGAAAGAGGCACATACAGTCAAGGAATGAAGGTTTTTGCTAACAACTATGAGCAAGCTGGAAGATGCAGCTATCTCACAAAGGACTCTCAATGCCTAAGGAACCACCTGGGGGATCCCTTCATCCACAGGGTCTGTTAGGAGGATGTATGAGCCACAGAGACAGCCAAAATAGTAGCCAGCAATTAAGAACAGTATTGCCACCTTGCGGAGGCTGTCAGGTAAGATAAATCTCCGCCTTTTCATCCTTCTGTTTTCCCACCACTAGGCTGAAGAGCAGGCTGAGGCAGGGGCAGGGTAGAAGCTCATGTGCCCAGCCCTCCACTCAAAGTTCTAGAGTCCATCTAGACAAATCTTAATTTGGCAATAAAATGTTGTTTTCATAAATAGAGTTGAATCTTCTAAATCAAAGAATCTTTCTGAATATACAAAAGTGAAAAGCCATGAGTTGACAGTGTTAAGAGAGCTGCTACCCAGCGAAACACAAATTTGATAGATCAAAAGTGAGGAAAGTGACCGAAAAAAATGAAATGATGTCAGGCTTGAACCTCATTAAGTGAAGACTCTAAATAGTAGATAGTGTACACATGCACACATGATAGCACTAGGTATATTCTGCTTTAGTTCCTGCTGTTTCACTTAGCATTATATCACGGACAATTTCTCCTATCATGAGATATTCTTCAGAAATATAATTTTTGGCCGGGCGCGGTGGCTCAAGCCTGTAATCCCAGCACTTTGGGAGGCCGAGACGGGTGGATCACGAGGTAGGAGGATCGAGCCATCCTGGTCTTAAATCACAGTGAACCCCGTTCTACTAAAAAATACCAAAAAGGAAAAAAAACTAGACTGGGAGAGGTGGCGGGCGCCTGTAGTCCCAGCTACTTCTGGAGGCTGAGGCAGGAGAATGGCGTGGAACCCTGGGAGACGGAGCTTGCAGTGAGCTGAGATCCGGCCACTGCATCAGCCTGGATGACAAGCGGAGACTCCGTCTCAAAAAAAAAAAAAAGAAATATATTTTTAATGACTATGGTATTCATTAGACCATTTACACCTAACAGATGCAATTCAAACTTTTACTCAGGCTATTTGTGCTCTATACTTAGGTATCAGTTTTGAACCTAACACTAAATATATATATATAATGTACAATATTATTAATTATAATATATATTATATATTATATATAATATTATATTTTTCTCTGTGGGGTGAAATGGGCTGTATTGATTTTTATACATTATATATTATGGGTGAAATGGCTATTTGTTATAACATACATATTATTAATTAATATATAATATTTATACATTATATGTGTGTGTGTATATATATCATATATATAAATTTTTTATTTTTTTTACTTTTTTTGAGATGGAGTCTCACTCTGTTGCCCAGGTTGGAGTGCAGTGGCACAATCTTGACTCAATGCAACCTCCACCTCCTGGGTTCAAGCAATTTTCCTGCTTCAGCCTCCTGAGCAGCTGGGATTACAGGTGTGTGCCACCATGCCTGGCTAATTTTTGTAATTCTAGTAGATACGGGGTTTCACCATGTTGCCCAGGCTGGTCTTGAACTCCTGGCCTCAAGCGATCCACCTGCCTCGGCCTCCCAAAGTGCTGGGATTACAGGCATGAGCCACTGCGCCCAGCAGTAACACTAACTATATTTTTAATATATAACTATAGGTAAATCAATACACCTTGGAATAATTATAATTATCATAATGAATAGAAAATGGAAAAATAATTTTCTACTAAGTGTGTATCTTATATTCTGTAAGCCCCTTTACTTTCTTTCACAGCATGTTAAATATTGACTGAAGAAAATAATTTAATGACATTAAATCATCAACGGAGTAAAAAGTAGTTAGATTTGGCTTGAAACACAAAAATTATTTATTTACAGCACACCAAGAACCATGTAACAGCACTGAGTGAAATTCCAACAAATGTTTTCTCTGTATCATCTCACTTCAAGCTGGGGCCTCATTACAGAACAAACCCTTGCTTGAGCAGGATTTGGAGCTCTTCCCCCACATTTGGGAGGAGGCTTATCTTGGCCTCCCACTTCAAACCTTGGGAGGAAGCCCGCCTTTTGTAGAAATCTTCATCATGGATAACGATAAATTTCACATTTTTCTTTAACTCTGTCACAGTGAAGTTACCCAATGACCAGCAATGTAGAGGAGGAGGGGCTGCGCAAGAATAACATAAAAGATGTGAAAGATTGTTTAGAATTCAGGGCAGAGGCAGAAATGCAAAAATTCCTGAGCTTCTGCCTCTATCCAGCCCACAAGGAAAGGGTGAGAGGCAAGTGAAAGCGATAGATGATGGTGCTGGATTTCAGAGGGAAGCCTTGTTGGTTTTGGCAATGCCTGTTCCTATTGTTAGAACACCCCGCACACTGCTGGCAACTCTCTAAAAGAATATGACAAGTTTAACATGCAAGATTAATGCTCCTCTCCTGCATCATAGGATGTTATAAATAAAGCTGTAGCTTTTTATACACTATCAAATGGTATGCCACCCAATAGAAAGCAGATAAAGGAAACCCAAGAAAGCTAATTTTAAGAGAGGGAAAAAATGACATCACTGATGCATTTTAAACACATTTCAAAATACATTCAGAAGTGTTCACACATTGTGGGGATACAGGAAGTCTCTGGCCCCCATATACAAATTGCACGCATGTGTGTACATGTGTATGTGCCAGTGTATGTCAGTGGGTGTAACAAATATTTCGAGAGGTGACAAACAGTTCATGGATTTTACCTGTAGGAGAAAGAGTACATGTTATCATGGTGGCCCAGTTTTAAGGTAAAAATTAAGTCTTGTTCTAAATCCTTCATTTTCCAGACCAGGACCATCTCTCCCCACGGCACATGGAACCCGGGACCCTGCCTCCTACCTGTGCTGCTGTTGCTGCTGGGGTTGGCCTGGGCGGGCGGTGGGGGCTGCCCATCACTCAGCTGCTTCACTCGTTTGCGGTGGGATTTACCGTTGGAATGCACCTGAGCCTGGGCTGCAGAGTTCAGCTGGATGTTGCACACCTCACAGAAGGAGAAAAGAATTTTCTTTTTCTCTTTGCTCAACTGTTCCTCAGGCCTGTCGTTCTTTATCCCCTTTTCTTCAAAGCCCCGTAGAAAATTTGCCATATTCATGATTCCATCTTCAAGATGGTTGTCAGGACTTAAGGAGTACCTCATGCCTGATAATCAAAACAAGTACAAGTGCTTCTGAAATTATATAACCCTTCTTATTTTCTAGTATGATTACAATTCATCTTTAATGGTTTAAGCTAAAGTTGCCCAGCTACCCAGTGGTTACTCCTAGAAAAATAATCATCAGAAGTACCTAAGTAAGCAAGTATGGTCTTTGAAAGTGAGTTCCTTGTGCCTGGGGGTTTTTAAACAGAAGTTCCTTTCGCCTGGAGCCCTTTTACCCCATCCTTGCCCGTCTTCTCATCATGTCCCACCCTCTTTACTCTTTTAACTTCCCACCCATGAGATCTCCACTGGCAAATTACCTTCTTCATGAAACCCTTTCTGACCCTGGACACAAGGCAAGATCTGGTTATATGCTCACATTGTGCTATGTGACACCTATCAGAGTATGCATTTCTTAGGTAACTGTGCAATTACTTGGCTTATGTCTGTCTCCCCATTAGAGTATAAGCTCTATGAGGACAGTCACTTCATCTCTGGATATCCCTTAGGCCTACAACTGCACCTTTTACATAATAGGCATTCAAATTTTATTGAAGAAAGGAATAAATGATGTTATGAATCTGGGATTGTGAAAATGTTCATGTGTAGACACAAATGTATACACAATCAGTATATGCCTAGGCATATACAAACAGATACATGCCTTCACTGCAGGGGAGGTAACAAAGAACAAAACACCATATGTCTGCAGCTTACATTGGGTTGTGTTCTAAACGTCCCTTGATAAGTCAGCCAACAGGAATTTGGACATATTTTCTTATCCTTGTAGTGAAACAAGTTGTTTTTCGGTTTCCAGGTTAGCCCATTAACATCAATTTAATATTTGATGGAGTTGAAATGTAGAACATCTGAAATACAAAATAATATAAAATTTTAGTAAACTGGTAATTGAAAAAGAATAAAATAGAATAAGACATAATTTTGTATATTTTTAAGTATTGATATTTTCTTCATTTGTTTAGATAAAAGTACAGAGGTAGATTACAGACTAAGGGAAGATTCTAAAGGGATTTTCAAAACTTTGAGACCCTTGGTTGATGAAGATTGTCTTGACATTTTTTTTCAGTGCCCTTTTATGTAATTTTTCATTTTAGTTACTACCAGGAATACCAGCATTTTCAAAATTATCAGTGGGATAATAACAATGTTTTGGTTTACAATTTGAATAAATAAAAGACATTTCCCAAAAAGAAAGGGGAGGGGAATTTGGCAAAAATTAAGGGAAAACGGTATGTGTGAGGAAGAATGGCTGAGGTGGCAGTGCTGTGCCATAAGAGATGAAGAGTTTATATGAAGGAAGGATCGTGGCTTGTAAGGGACTTCTGCTCATAGAACAAACAAAGCAAGGCATTGGCTTTCAACAGTCCTTTTGATCCAAGTTGTCTCGGAGCGCTAAGAAAAGGAATGAGCTACTAGAGACAAGTCCATATTTGGAGTGTTCACAAGTAGGATGTTTAAAATTCAGAAAAGGCATGACCATAAAACCAGATATTGATTCTAATGTACAGTATGCCAAAAAATCTCCCTATTCATACCCATACATCCAATTATGAAGGTTGTTTGAACACTGTTAATTTCGATATGCAAAACCTACTTGTCCCTTTTAATACTCTAACCTGATAATGCCATTTTAAGGAACTCTCTTACACAAAATTTTCCAAGTCAATCTATTCCTTTTAGCTCTGGCCTTAAAGTCTGCTCAGACTATGCAGAAATCAGGTTTAAGCAGTTCCTGTAGCTAAGCTACAGAAAATAATTCAGCTATAATTGAAATGGGGTTTGAACTGCACATAAATATTTTTTCTTTTATTCCTTAAACCTAAGATATTATGTTATCACAAAGTCACTTTTCTCATACAACTTAAGAAAATATCAGTGCCGTATTAGTTATGTTCAAATATCTATATCTTCTCTTAAAATATTAAAACACATAATAAAAAACATAATAAGAATTAGTTGAAATAAGTAAGTGATTTTTAAAATGAGCTCATTACTAACATTTTGCCCTGTCTAGAAAACTAATCCACTGTGAAACATAAGAAAAGCCAATAACGTTTAACCTTGCAGAACGAGGCCAGGCACCATCGTACTCAATCATTGAAACCTAAGTTTATATTTCAACTCAAGTAAGCAAGATCCTTGACTCAGCGGAGAACTGTTGACACTTTCATCTGACAGTTTAACCTTTGGAGGTGCCCAGGCTTGTCCATATTGCAAACTAACACATAGTATTTCACAGACACGGGACATACATCATAATGTTCCTACGACTCTTTTGTTTGCATTATCTTATAAAAAATAAAGCCATGTTACCTGTGCTTTTATGATTGTCATTTATCCTGGAAAGTATTCTACTTTTGATTTATTTAAATATACATATTTTAAGTTGGAAGAAAGAAATCTTTCATATAAAATAAATGGCTCTTCTAGAATTCTGTAACCTTTCAGAGTACCAGCATCTTTCATAACCTTTCAGCTGTATTTTACCTTCTCCAAGAGTTACTTTCACAAGTGATCTCCCAAACCTCCAACATCGCATTCACGGGCCACTCTAGAAAAGATCCAATGCCTGGGGGTGGGGTATGCATTCTGTTCACCAAATCCCAATTTATTAGTCCTAGTTCTGCCTTCACACTACCTTTTCTCTCAGGGGAAAAATAAGGTTAGCTTCTGCTAAAAGCCACTTGCAACCAAAGTATATTTAGCTGCAGAGGTCTTGGGGAAAAGACCTAGAGGTGGCAGAGAGGCAAGCTATCAGTCTCAGCATCCACTTTTGGCCTAAGATGATATAATTTCTAGGCTTATAATATGTGTGAATGTGATAACATTTATAATGTCAGCTTTCTCGCTAAGGGGAAAGTAACAGTGAGTTTAAATGGAAGAAGAGAGAAAAATCTCACTTTCTATTTTAAAGTTTTTCATCAGACTATCTTAATTACACATTTCACTTGAGTGGGAGAGAAGGACTTTCGGGGGTGTCTGATTTTAAACAGAGCAGTGGGCAGCACTGTGCTTTGGACTGCCAGGAATGACTGTAAGAAAAGTCAGGAAAACTGAACCAAAAATTCTATGCTTTTTTTGTATTATTTTGCCAGATTAGATGACCAACAACTTAACATTTGTAAGAGAATAAGATACTTTAGTGCAGGCAAAAGAATGAGAAAAGGTTGGTTCTTGAGTTGCTGCTTTTGGAGAAAAGAGCTGATGAATTCAAACTGGACAGTCAGGGAATATCCAAAGGAGTGATTTTAAATCACTAGGAGGAAATCCATCAGGAAATTTTCCAATGTTACAACTTTCCCTAGGATTTTCCCTGACCTGCATTGTTATCCAATTGTTTTCTATAATTATTTGAAAAAAAAAATGACACTGATCTGGGGGTAAAGACATCTCTGTTGCACATGTACAGTAATACATCCTTTGACTCAGAGTGGCCTCATCAGATGGAGAACAAGTTAAGAGACTGCCTCCCCTTCTATGTAAGTGTGAAAAGGCTCATTCTCCAACTCAAGTCAATCAGTTTTATCCACTTCCCATAATTCCTTAACCCCTAACAACTTGGCTTACAACTCCTTTCCACAGGTAGTGCTTGTCTTTGCAAAGTCACTATAAACACTTCTAATTGCCAAATCCAAGATGGCCGTTTCCTTACTCCCCACTTTCCCTGATGTCCTCGTGATGCTCCCTTGCCAGGGTCTCTTCCCACCTCTGCATTCCTGAGGCATCGTGTTCACAAAGTTAGCACAACACACAATTCTTATATTATTGGTTTTATTATTTATATAGTTTTATGATATGTATACGGTTTTACTTATTCACTCGCTCATTTCAGTATATTGTTACAGACTAGGTAGGCAGAGGGCAGGATGCCAGGGAGAAAACAGTGAACATGGTCAAGGAGATGTCTGAGAGGACCAAACAATCCAATGAGAAATACAGAGGAGAAAACAAGGAAGTTACAACAAAGTACAATAAATTCTTTGGAAAGGTATACATTTTCTTCCCTTGCTAGATTTCAAGCTCCTTGAGTATAAAAACTATGTTTTATTCATCTTTGTATCCTCAGCATCTCAGATTGCATTTTGTATAAAATAGGCACTTAATAAATGTTGGCTGCATAAATGAACGCACTGTATTTGCGTGGGAGGGTGTGAGGTGAGCGGGGTGGGAGGTGAGTGTGATGTGTGTGTATATGTGTTTTATGTGTTTGTGGCTTGTGGTATATGTGATGTGTAGTTTGTGTGTGGGGTGTGTGTGGTATGTACTGGGGTGTATAGGTGTGGAGTGTGTGTGATATGTGTGTGGTCTGTGTATGGTATATGTGAGTGTGATGTGTATAAGTGTAGTGTGCATGGCGTGTGAAGGATGTGTGGTGTGTGGGGGGGATGTATGGGGAGTGTAGGAGGTATATGGGTATAGTGGAGGGTGTGTGTGGTATATGTAGCGTGTGTAGTATGTGTGTGGTATGGGCGTGGGGTGTATGTGTGTGTAGCATTGGTTGTGAACACAGTAATGAAGGTCAATATTTTCTTTCTTTTTTTTTTTTTTGTTTTGAAACAGAGTCTTGCTGTGTCGCCCAGGTTGGAATGCAGTGGTACCATCTTGGCCCACTGCAACCTCCACCTCCTGGGTTCAAGTGATTCTCCTGCCTCAGCCTCCTGAGCACCTGGGACTACAGGCACACATCACCACACCCAGCTAATTTTTGTATTTTTAGTAGAGACAGGGTTCCACAATGTTGGCCAGGATGGTCTCGATCTCCTGACCTTGTGATCCACCTGCCTCGGCCTCCTAAAGTGCTGGGATGACAGGCATGAGCCACTGTACCCAGCCAAGGTCAATGTTTTCTAATTATTTTAGCTTGTATGTGGGCTAAGCACACAGGTGTTTGCATTCTGAGATTAGGAATGGTAATAACGGTGTGCTCCCCAAGGAAAAAGCATCATCACTCATCTGCAAACTAAAATCCCAACTGTTTAGGACAGTCTTTCATCCTGTAATTAAAAATAAGGCTTAAAGTTCAAATTCTGACAAAACAGGGGTATATTGTGTCAGCATCCATGTGACATTAGCTCTTTCCTGCAACCAACTTTCTCAGGCAATGGAACATGGGGTATTTTGGGAAAGTTTGGGGAATACTTTGTGAAAATTAAAACACATAGATGGAGAAGATATAGGGCTCTGGCACTGCTTTTTACCCATTTAACTATGTTGAAATGCCGGTACTGTCTCCTGAACTTGTACGCATAGGGAGGCAAAAAGTTGAGTTCTGAGTACCAGACTACAAACAATTCCTTTCCCCAAAATACAGTTTCAGAGAAAACTAGGAGAATATTCGGAGAAAACTAGAGAATGTTCATTTCACTGAATGTATTGGTATATTTCATAATAGGATTCAGATATGAGAGGCTATATTTGATCAAATTCAACTAATCATTTATTAAACACTGATTATAGACAATATGCTATACTTGGCCCTATGGTTAAAGAAATGTATAAAATTAAGAATCTTAAAAAATAAAAAGCTTGTGATACACTAGAAGAGGCAATCCTTCTGCTACTCATTGTTTAGGAGAGTGACTATGGAGAACTCTCTGCATAACAGTCCCCAAAATACTTTGAACTTTTTACATTTGAATGAAGTTATTGCTTAGTAATTGATTTCACTAGACAGTTTTTTGGTCTCATTTTTTCCTCAAGTACTTACTGGCACTTTGTTGAGTACTAGTGAAATAGATTTTAATTGGGGTGCTCTGGTCTAGTGTGAATCCCAAGAGATTGGGATTATTTGACATCAATGGCTGAGTCAGAAAAACTGACATTTAAATGTTCCTAGCAGTTTGTTTCCCTTGCAGAAAAATTTTGAACTCAGCTTTGGAGGCGCACTACTTCTTTATTTTGGAAAAAGCATCTTAGAGGATCTTCATATTATGTAAAGGTAAAGCATAGACTCTATTCTGCAATGGAAGCTCTGGAGATAATACAGCTCCAAGGAACTTAATCTGCTTTCCGCAATCATATAAAAGGTTGTCTTCACTGTGACACAGCTGCATCTCTACAAATTATCTTTTCTTTCATAAAATATTTCTTTCCTGCAAGTGGATTTAAATTGTATTGCCCCTGAAAGTTTTTGTTAGATACTGGGAGATGAATGTGTTCAAGTAGTTAACTACAGGAGATCAGTGGGGACTGGAAGCTGCAAGAACATGAACACATCTTACTTCCAAAAGAACAGCCTGGAATTGTTGAAGCTTGAACTGGACTATATTGCATGGGCCCCATATTTGGGGTCATTCCTGATTGAATAAACCCAGCTTTGGAGAAAGTACTGATGTTGTTCTGAATTATCCTAAGAACTAAAGAGAAAGATCACACATTTGTAGAAGGGTGCGAGAAGGAAGAGATGTTTTCACTGTCAGTCTTACCAGAAGATTGACAGGGGGCAGGAAATGGACACTGAGAGGTATGAGACTGTGACTGTCTCTGGGCCTGAGGGAACAGGAGGCCTAGGATCTAGACATGTGAATCTTGTTCCAGGCCTTCCTGCTGTGGAAGGGTAAGCTAACCCTTGAAATGGGGTGACGGGCCTGAGACCGGGCAGAGAAGATTTTACACAATACAAAACACCTGAGGAGGGTTTTGGTCCATGAACTCAGGGAACCCACATATCTATTTACAATTGTTGAATTATCCTCTTGTATAACATCCTGCACCTTTTTAAAAAATCTTCAAACCATCAGTGAAGTCATGCAAACATCACAATTGATCTTCCTATTACTGTGGGGAATTGTGCAAGAGTCTGGGATGGCATCTGGGGTGAAAGCCATATATGAAAGAGTAGAACAATGGGCTGAGGGATGCTGGTGACCAACGACAAGGAAGTTAGTGGTCCAAAACCACACAGCTGGTTAAGATGTTGAACAAAAACTGGCTTGGGATATCTCAGGGGCTCAAAAAATGCTCAGGACGGGAAACAGATAAAACATTGGAATTCTTGCAGCTAGTAGGGGAGATATTTGAACTATTTTTTGAATTAGGTAATATGATGGGCAAACAGGTTGGGACATTTATGTTACCTAAATGTAAAGAAGATAAGGCTACTTTATTCTCACTTATTATTGTAGATCCAAAGCCAGTCAGATGTCTAGCACTTATAAGGTTCTCCATAAATCTTTGACAAAATAAAATAAGTGTTATGATTAATTCAGCTACAGTTCAGCTTCAGCCAAAAGCTGATAGTTAATTTGTTCCTGGCCTTCAGAAGAGCCAACTGCTCAATACCTATGTAAATCAGTATCTTTTCCGGCATACTTGTTCATCAAAGTATCTCAAGTTATGGTCACATACAAATAGCATAATGATGACAATAATGAGAACAAGGAATGGATTTTATTTTTAACGCAAGAATATCAATTGTATATGTATATTTCAGATAAAACTAGAATTGAAAGTATTATTTTATGCTTACGACATTGAGACTCTATCGATAGAAGGAAAAGAATTTCTTCTTACAAGCATAAAGTGTCACAATAATTAACATGAAAGCTGTTAATTTCATGAAAAACAACTACAAAATTTCTTAATTAGTTAAATAGAAAAATAAATTGACAGCTAAATGTAGCACTAGCTAAGTAACTATGGACAAAACATATACATACTTTGAAATACACGTATCTATAAACAAATACTATTAGGATGGAAATTAGATTATGCTATAACTCGAATCTTTGTAATGATATTAAATAAATACTTAAGCACTATTTTTTTAATTTCATGAAGGCATGAACTTTTCTAGGAAAAAATGGAATCTATTTGAGAATTATTCTCATCTTTTAAAGATGAATTAAAAGCAAAAAACCAGCTTTGCTACCTCTAAATAAATTATTACCTCAAATAGATAATTAAGTAATACTTAACTCATAATTTTTACTTCCTCATATCAAGAGGCTTTTTATTTATTTATTTATTTTGGAGGGGGGAGCGGGGATGCATGCTTGCTCTGTTGCCCAGGCTGGCAGGCAGTGGCACGATCTAGGCATGCTGCAACCTCTGCCTCCTGGGTTCAAGCAATTCTCCCACTTCAGCCTCGCAAGTAGCTGGAATTGCAGGTATGTGCCACCATGCCCGGCTAATTTTTGTATTTTTAGTGGAGACAGGGTTTCACCATGTTGTCCGGGCTGGTCTCAAACACCTGAGTTCAAGTGATCCGCCTGCCTCATCCTCCCTAAGTGTCAAGAGTTATTTTTAATCATAGAATTGGGCTTTATTCTTAGTCAAATACTGATTTTAACAGTTAGCTTTTGGTATTCAACCAAAATGTGTATGCAGTATACCTCTAACTACGAGAAAGAACAATCTTTATTGACTGGGCTCCATAGTCTTCTTTATATGAGGAAGTCTAGATTCCATTCTCCCTCTGCCCTGCAGGGCACTGTTATACAGCATGAAACAGCAGCAGAGCACAATACAGCAAACTGCAAAATATAACCAACATAAAAACCTGGGCAAGGGCAGATCTTGCAGCTCTGTTCCTCCTACTACGATTGCCAGGGCTGGAGTGCAACCATATACACTTTCCTAAGAGGGTCCTGGAAGCACTCCACCAAGTCAATAGCTGAGTCTTCCTGGGAGGTAGGACTGAGCTCTCCTACCTGCTATGGAACATTTTAGGGGTGGAAAGGAACACATGCAATTGAACGGATGGATTCCTACAAGACAGACCCATCCATCGAGGAAGTGATATTTTCAGTTCACTGACTTCTCAGGTCATCTTTACAAGTTTACAAACAAGAATGGTATTCTCTGGATTTTGCTTTGTGGGAAAGTATAGGTAGAGTCAATCAAAGAGAACACATTACATAGTCTAGTTTTATTTCCAGTCATAATTTCTATATGGTCCATCTAAACACATTTTTGAAATTATTGCATTTTATTTATTATAAAAGTAATTTATATCATTCTAGAAATTCTGGAGAATACAAAGAACAGAAAAAAGATTGGAGAAAAATCTTCCATATTCCTACCTAAGTGAACCACAGTTTGTTACATGTGCATAACAACAACAAAAAAAAGTGAACCAAAAACATTATATGTTTACTTCTGGTCTTTTTCATTTATAATTGATACACAATAATCATTCATGTTTATTTCTAGCCTTTTAAATGTGCATATGGTTTTCACAGAGTTCCGGTTAAATAACAGACTTGTTAAGAGTTGAAATACATAAATGTATTATGACTGAGCTCTTAAATTGATTATATTCAACTACAATTTCATTAACAAGAAGTTGATGATCTGTTTTCCTCTTGTATGGATCAAATGCAACTGTAACCAGTATTCTAAAAACCATAGTGCTGTAACAGGGGTTGCCTTGGTCAGGGCGGTCAGACAAGATGTGACGATGGTGAAACTAAGAGCTAAAGAATGAAGAGCAGTAGAGGGAAAAACACTGCAGGCAAAGGAGATCCTATGTACAAAGGTCCACAAGCGAGATGAAAGATGGCAGGTGTGACAAACTAAAAGCAGCTCAGTCCATCTAGAGCGGAGAGAGCAGGGCAGAATGAGATGTGAAATAAAGCTGCAGAGCAGAGCAGGGGCCGGCCGTTCATGCAGGCCTTTGCAGGCCGATGTGAGCTGTCAGTCTAGGGAAAGTGCAGAAGTGCCTTAAACTGGGGGCCTGATATGATCAGATTTGAGCTGTGAAAAAAAACCACAACTGGATTCAAAAATAGGGTGCAGAAAAAAGAGGGTGTCATGTGAATGCGGACAAGTTCAGGACTATTTCAATTTTCCAGGTGAGAGAAAATGGCACCTGAACCTGGAGGGTGATGGTGACAGAGAAAATGGCACCTGAACCTGGAGGGTGATGGTGACAGCAGTGGAAGAAGTGAATTAATTCCAAACACTTGGAGAAGAAACATCCCATCCACATGTCTTGGTGATGGATTAGGTGCCCCTGGGGGCAGAGGGAGAGACTGGTGTCAAGTATGACTCCATGGTTCTAACCCCTGACTGGATCTTGAAAGTACCTGGGCACAAAAAAATGATAAATGTGTGAGGTAATGGATATGTTACTTACCTTAACTTAGCCATTCCACAATGTACCCATATATTAAAACATGATGTTTATATATTTTTTATTCATTAAAGACATAATTTTTAAGCACCTAGGGAAGTTTTTTAAAAATATTGATGCCAGACTCCCATCGCTAGAGATTCTGATTTAATTGGTTGCTGCTGGGGTTGGAAGAGAGGGTAAGTGGGTGCAGCAGCTGGGCCTAGTAGCATAAACCTTCACAGGGGATTCTAATGGGCAGCCAATGTTGAGAACCACTGCGCTAGATTGCCGCTATTTGACAGTAGGTTCTTCTCTAGTCTGAAACCCTACTGGGCAGCCACCAACAGACTTTACTCTGCCACCAACAAGATGTGGAAAGAGCATTTGATTGCTTCATGTTAGAGAATGAACAACAGTATTTCCAGGGTTTCCTTTGGCCCTAGAAAAGTCCAGGCTGTTTGTCTCAGAACCTTCTTCTCAGATCATGGATGCTTCCCTCTCATCTCTAAGGCACAGGTGTCCTAGAGCACTGGCAAGATGGGGCTTCCTGACCCACACCATGGCTGGGAAGCTAAAGTCCCATACAAAATTCTCAGGAGTTAAGCCCAGCTCTCATTCTCTAATTTGAAGAATTTCTTTAAATAAACATACCACTGCCTCTCTGCTTCCTTGTGTTTTCTGTTTTCCACACTTCCATGCTGTCTCCTTGGAGTAATTGTCACTTGGTTCCCAGCACATACCTGGAACTGAATCAAATGTGCCATGACCTTGTTTGAACCTCATCCCTGACTGTAGGCAACTTCCCTACTAATTCCCTTCTCTCCCAGTTAAGAAAACTTTTTATTCCAAACATCACAATAGGGTATTCTTCCTAACTCTTCCTGAAAGGTTTGTTGACAATATGTATTTGGAAAATCAAGTATATGTAAGGATAATTTTTCCAAAAGTGACATTTAGAAATATTTGAGAAATATTAATTTAGGATAACTTATCGCCAAAGACAACTGTTTTCTTAGGCAATAAATTGATACTGTATTTGTAATAAAAATAATCAAACTTACATAGGCTAGTCAAATGACTAATCAGACAAATAAGAGCACTTTTGCCCAGGGAAAATGCTAAATTGAACAAAATGCCCAGTCAACAGATTAAACTGGGACTGCCCCAGGTAAAATGGAGCATGTGGTCACCCTATGCTTAAAATTACTTTGCATTTTCTTATTACAAAACTAATTTATTTATTCTCCCCAATTAATCTGTAGATTCAATGCAATATTACCCAAAATCCCGGCAGGTTTACTTTTTGCAAACTGACAACATGATTCTGAAATGTATATAAAAGGTACACGAACCACGAACAGCCAGGGCAATTCTGAAGAACAATGAAGAAGCAGGACTTACACTAAGTCACAGCATATTATGAGGTTCTATTAATTAAGACAGTCTGGTTTTGGCCCAAGGAGAAATAAACTGACCAATGTAACAGAAGTAAGAGTCCAGACACACACACACACCCGCATATATATATTAATCTGATTTATGACAATACTGACAAAGGTAACTTATGACAAAGTGGTAAAAAGATAGTAATTTCAATGAATGGAATAAGTTGCTTGAATATACATATTGGAAAAATTATCTTGATCCTCACCTTCACAGTATGTCAATTCCAGAAGGATTGCAAATCTAAATGTTAAAGAAAAAATAATCAAGTTTTTAAAGGAAAAGAGAACATCTTCATGACTCTGGAGTAGGTAAAGACATAGAAAGTATTAACTATAAGAGAAAAAATTGGGACACACTAAAATTAAAATTGTTTCTTCAAAGAAAAACAACCAACATAAACTACTACGAACACCTCTATATACACAAAGTAGAAAGACTAGAAGAGATGGATAAATTCCTGGACACATTCATCCTGCCAAGACTGAGCCAGGAAGATATTGATTCCCTGAACAGACCAATAACAAACTCTGAAATTGAATCAGTTGTAAATAGCATATCAATAACAACAACATAAAAGCCCGGGACCTGAGGGATTCATAGCCAAATTCTACCAGATATACAAAGAAGAGCTGGTACCATTCCTATAAAAACTATTCCAAAAAATTGAGGAGGAGGGACTCCTCCCCAACTCATTCTGCGAGGCCAGCATAATCTTGATACCAAAACCTGGCACAGGCACACACATACAGAAAAGGAAATTTTCAGGACAATATCCTTGGGTGAACATTGATGCAAACATCCTCAACAAAATACTTGCAAACTGAATCCAGTAGTACATCAAAAAGCGAATCTACCATGATAAAGTAGGCCTCATCCCTGGGATGTAAGGTTGGTTCAACACATGCAAATTAATAAATGTGATTCATCACATAAGCAGAACTAAAAACAAAAATCACATGATTATCTCAATAGACACAGAAAAGTTTTTTGATAAACTTCAACACCCCTTCATGTTAAAAACCTGCAATAAGGTCGGGCACGGTGGCTCAAGCCTGTAATCCCAGCACTTTGGGAGGCCAAGACGGGCGGATCACGAGGTCAGGAGATCGAGACCATCCTGGCTAACATGGTGAAACCCCATCTCTATTAAAAAAATACAAAAAACTAGCCGGGCGTGGTGGCGGGTGCCTGTAGTCCCAGCTACTCAGGAGGCTGAGGCAGGAGAATGGCATGAACCCGGGAGGTGGAGCTTGCAGTGAGCTGAGATCCGGCCACTGCACTCCAGCCTGGGCGACAGAGTAAGATTCCATCTCAAAAAACAAAAAAAAAAAACCTGCAATAAACTAGGTATTGAAGAAACATACCTCCAAATAATAAGAGCCATCTATGACAAACCCACAGCAACCTTTTACTGAATGGGCAAAAGCTGGAAGCATTCTCATTAAAAACCAGCAAACGTCAAGGATGGCCTCTCTCACTATTTCTATTCAACATAGTATTGGAAGTCCTAGCCAGAGCAATCAGACAAGGGAATGAAATAAACGGCATCCAAACAGGAACAGATGAAGTCAAACTATCTGTTTGCAGATGATATGATTCTATATCTAGAAAACTCCATAGTCTCAGAAAAGCTCCTTCAGCTGATAAACAACTTCAGCAAAGTTTCAGGATATAAAATCAATGTACAAAAACCACTAGCATTCTTATACACCAATAATAGCCAAACTGAGAATCAAATCAGAAAGGCAGTCCCATTTACAACTGCCACAAAAGAATTAAAGTATCTAGGAATACCATTAACCAGGGAGGTGAAAGATCTCTATGATGAGAATTACAAAACACTGCTCAAAGAAATGAGAGAAGACACAAACTAATGGAAAAACATCCCATGCTCAAGGATAGGAAGACTCAGTATCATTCAAATGGCTATACTGCCCAAAGCAATTTACAGATTCAATGCTATTCCTATCAAACTACCAATGACATTCTTCACAGGACTAGCAAACAATATTTTAAAATTCATATGGAACCAAAAAATAGCCTGAATAGCCAAGCCAATCTTAAGCAAAAAGAGCAAAGCTGGAAGCACCACATTACCCAACTTCAAATTATACTACAGGGCTACCGTAACCAAAACAGCATAGTACTGGTACAAAAGCTTTGACCAATGGAACAGAATATAGCGCCCAGAAATAAGGCCATACGTCTACAAGCATCTGATCTTTGACAAAGCTGACAAAAACAAGCAATGGGGAGTAGATTCCCTATTCGATAAATTGCGCTGCGATAACTTGCTAGCCATATGCAGGAGATTGAAGCTGGACCCCTTCCTTACACCATATATAAAAATCAACCCAAGATGGATTAAAGACTTAAATGTAAAATCCAAGACTATAAAAACCCTGAAAGACAACCTAGGCAATACCATCCCGGACATAGGAACTGCCAAAGATTTCATGACAATGACACCAAAAGCAATCACAAAAAAAAAAAAAAAATTGCCAAGTGGGATCTAATTAAACTGAAGAGCTTCTGCACAGCAAAAGAAACTATCAACAGAGTAAACAGACAACCTACAGTATGGGAGAAAATATTTACAAACTATGCATCTGACTAAGGTCTAACATCCAGCATCTATAAGGAACTTAAACGAATTTACAAGAGAAAACAACTCCATTAAAAGTGGGCAAAGGACATGACAATCACTTCTCAAAAGAAGACATACATGCAGCCAAGAAGCATATGAAAAAAAGCTCAATGTGACCGATCATTAGAGAAATGCGAATCAAAACTACAATGAAATACCATCTTACACAAATTAGAATGGTGATTATTAAACAGTCAAAAAATAACAGATGCCGGTGAGGGTGCACAGAAAAGGGAACACATATATACTGTTGCTGGGAGGGTAAATTAGTTCAACCATTGTGGAATGCAATATGGCAATTCCTCAAAGAGCTAAAAGCAGAAGTAGCATCTGACGCAGCAATTCCATTACTGGGTATATACCAAAAGTAATATAAATCATTCTGTCATAAAAACAAATGCACATGAATATTCACTGCAGAACTATTCACAATAGTAAAGACATGGAATTAACCTAAATGCCCATCAGTGACAGGCTGGATAAAGAATATGTGGTAAATGTACACCTTGGAATATTATGCAGCCATAAAAAAGAATGAGGTCATGTCTTTTGTGGGAACATGGATGGAGCTGGAGGCTATCATCTTGAGCAAAGTAATGCAAGAACAGAAAACTGAATACTGCTTGTTCTCACTTGTAAGTGAGATGGTAAGAACTTGTGAACACAAAGAAGGAAACAGCAGACACTGGGGTCTACTTTAGGGGGAAGAATGGGAAGAGGGAGAGCAGCAGAAAAGCTAACCATTGGATACTTGGCTTAATACGTGAGTGGTGAAATAATCTGCACAACAAACCTCTGTTCATGTGTTTACCTATGTAACACACTTTCACATGTACCCCTGAACCCAAAATACAAATTAAAAAAAGAATCAAACTGTTGCTTCATCTAAATACAACATTAAGATATTTAAGAGGCAACTCCCAGAGTGGAAAAAGATATGTGCAATACATATATACAACACATTACTCTCATATGAAAACTCCTTTAAATCAACAAGCAGAAAACCCAATAGAAAAATGAACAAAACTGTGAATTCAGAAAAGACGTGTCCCAATGGCAAATAAACATGTGAAAAGGCACTCAGCCTTATTTGTCATCAGGGAAATGCAAATTAAAGCCACAATGTGATATCATTATCTTCACCAGAGTGGTTAAAGTAAAAATGACAGAAAATATGCGTTTCATGAAGATGTGCAGCAACCAAAACTTGTATATGTCGGTGGAAGTATAAAGTGGTACAGCCATTTTGGAAATTGGCAGTGTCTACTAAGCTAAGCATATGTATCATCTAAGACACAGCAATTTTAATCTTAGGTATACTATATCCAACAGAAATATGTATATATCTTCACCAAATGGATACATATTCACTATAATGTTCATAGAAGCAGGACTTATAATAGTTCCAAACTCAAAAGTACCCAAATATATTTACCCATTCACAGAATCTCAAGATTAATATTGAGCAAAATAAGCCAGTCCAGAAGTTTACAAATTATACAATTTCATCTATTTACATAAAGCATGAAAACATGTAAAACAAATCAGTGCTCTTAGAAGTCAGGCTAGTCATTAGCTTGGAGGAGGTGAAGGTTCAACGGGATGGGTAATGACTTGAAGAAAGCACAACGCAGACTGATACATGTTCAAATTGAGGTATACTCAATTTGTAGAAATCCATCGATCTGTACATTTACAATAGGCATACATTTCTGGATGTATACCATACTTTAATAAAATTATTAAAAGTTATATGTTCACAAAGAAAATTTATTATTTAAGAAATACATTTTGAAAGGCTATGGCTGCCATCAGCAGTGAGTCCTCTGGTGAATCCAAACAAAATAAATCCGGAAAAGATTTGCCATTTTGATGCCATTAAGAACATTTGTGATTCACAGGAGGAGCTCAAAATATCAGCATTCACAGGAACTTGGAAGAAGTTAATTCTAACCCTCATGGATGACTTTGAGGGGTTCAAGAAACACTTAAGTGGAGGAAGTAACTGCAGGCGTGATGGAAACAGCAAGAGAAGTAGAATTAGAAGTGGAGGCTGAAAATGTGACTGAACTGCTACAATAGCATGACAAAATTTTAATGAATGAGGAGTTGTTTCTTATGGATGAACAAAGAAAGTGGTCTCTTGAGATGGAATCTTGGTAAAGATGCCGTGAACGTTGTTGAAATGACATTAAATAATTTAGAATATTTCATAAATTTAGTTGATAAAGTAGCAGCAGGTTTTGAGAAAATTAATTGCAATTTTGAAAGAAGTTCTAATGTGGACAAACTGTTATCAAACAGTATTGCATGCTATAGAGAAATCTTTTGTGAAAGAAAGAGTACATTGATGTAGCAAATTTCATTGTTGTGGTTTAAGAAATTGCCACTGCCACCCCAACCTTCAGCAGTCACCACCCTGATCAGTCAGCAGCTGTCAACACTGAGGTAAAACCCTCCACCAGCAAAAACACTGTGACTCACTGAAGGCTCAGATGATTATTAGCATTTTGTAGCAATATTTTTCAATTAAGGTGTGTACATTTTTTAGATATGATTAGATTATAGTATAAACATAACTTTTACATGTGCTGAGAAACCAATAAATCTGTGCGGCTTGCTTTATTGGGATAGTTGTTATTTCTACTGTGGTGGTCTGGAATCCAACCCACGATATGTCTGAGGTATGGCTATATTTTAGAGTATATTTTCTAGTTTTATAAATGTAATTATATATTTACAAAAATCCAATTGCTCTGCATATGATTTTGTTCTCCACTTTTTCAATTATGAATATATTTCCATGCATTAAATATTCATCTTCAACATCAGTCCTAATAACGGCAAAATATCCACAATATAGAGATGCTTTAGCCAAACTGAGGTCTGATTCCTGGATTGTACTGACCCTAGGAGGAGAGAACATGGGCAAGACTAGAGAATCTTAGGTAACCCCCCTGAAGGCATTGGTAGCCACTTGTCCCAAATACCTTCAGATGTAAGAGGCTTAGGGACCACCTAAAACCACTTCATTTTCCCTGGAGCCTAAAGACAGTGATACGACACATTTCTTTCTTTTCCTTTTTTTTTTTTTTTTTTTTTTTCATTTTGACTAAAGATATTTAGAATTTTTTTTTATTTTTGTATTTGTGCCTTCATGTATATCCATGATTATTCCCTTAGGATAAGTTTTTGGAGGTAGAATTCCTAGGTGCACTTTTAATACATATTGCCAATTTGATCTCCAGATTAGCTATACCAATTTACACTTCTATCAGCAGTGTATGAGAGTGTTTATTTCTTACTCTCACAATACTGAGAAAGCTGGTTAAAAAACTCAATCTGAAAAGCATAGCATATTTTCAAATGCACTTATTTGCAATAATTGAGTAGTTTTTCACATGCATATTAATCATGTAGTATAGCTTTTATTTGTGAATTTCCTAAGCATGACCTTTGCTTTTTTCCCCATCGGAACTTATATTTCATTATTATAAGGGATTTTTTTGTATATTTAACACACAAACTCTGTCTCTCAAATATTTACAAATATTTTCCCATTTATCTTTAATTTTGTTCGTAATTATTTCTGGATCATTATGGATGTACTTAAGTTTTATTTTAATATATTCAAATCTATCTACCTTTTCATTTTGACCTCTGCCTTTAGCTTAGAAAATTGTTCTCGGCTGTTATAGAAATTTTAATACTTAAAATAATTTTATATTTGTCATTATAGATTTAAACATGATACATAGTAGAAAACATATAGAAGTATAAAAGCCTTAAAACCAATACAATATCTCTTAATATTGGTAAGGACATATGGCATCTTGGACTACTGTGTAAATGGCTGTGGCCACTATTGGGTATTTACATTGGAAGCCAATCAGGAAGATAATAGCAGGAAAGTTTCTTGTTAGACACTAGCAAAATATTTCTTCTTAAAGACTGTCCTCCTCTTCAACTCGTTGAAAGGGACTAGGCTGTATCTTGGAGACCATTCCAGTGTAATCTTATCAGAAGCAGAACAGGGCTGTCCAGTTTCCATTCTAGAGTTCTGACTCTAAAGGAACGGAACACATGTTCAGTAAGTAACATCTGTTTCCAATACACTTCTCTCCTTGCTTCACCTGCAAGTTGTGGACACTAGGGGTTTGCCTACTTCACTGCTCTGAAAGCTAAAAGATAAATTGTGAAACACAGCAAGTATCAGATAAAGGAATGGCTCTATAATTAATCCACTGAAACAAATCTTAGGTATCATTTACCACTTGTTCTTTTTAAACGTCCCAGAAGTTGTACTAATTGTGCAGCAGATGCAAGGTTTTATCTGTAGTTATTTAAACATAGAGATAATATAAGCTTTCTGATAAACCTTTTCAGGTCAAAAAGTGTAACTTCTGACACTAACGTGATTTTCATTCTTTTCCTCTGTTACAATATTTTAAAACTCGTTCTGAAAGAATTGAAAATACAATGTTGGATGCACACATGTGCGCGCACACACACAATTAGGTAACAGTTAATATGGAAACATCAGTGAATTTGAAGTCAGTACCTCCTGTGAGCAATATTTTCTGGTCCTTTGGCAGGTTCTTATCTTCCCCTTGTAGTTACCCTATTACAAGCTACTGTGACTAATAAGGAACAAATTTAGGTTTAGACAAGGGACTTTGTTCTATTGGGTCAAAGCACACAGTAAATGTAACATACTCAAGAGTAACATGAGAAGAAAATAGCAATTCCTGAGGCTCCCTTGAGAGTTCAGAACACCAGGTCAAGACTCAAAGTGGGCAGCTTTGGTGGGTATGATACAGCTGTCAGGAAATGAACCTGCAAACTTTGCTGGATAAATTATTCCCAAAAGTACTACAGTCAGAAGATGACCCAATTACCGAGAAGAAGGTCAGGTATATAAAAGACAATGATGAGAACAGGCCACAAAGACTCAATATCAGAGCAATTGAGATTGTCAGACATTTGATTGTAAGAATCAAAATCAGAGACTGTTCAGAAGAGAACAGAAGAAAACGTTTTGTTGAACATCAGTGTTATGATGGTCCTGGGGCATGACCCACTCTCCAGGCTGCAAACAAAAGAGGATGTTCCTGTGACCTGTTCATTTTGTCATCACCCCGCTGCAAGTTGGAGTTGATGCGAAATAGAGAAGGCTGCCCAGAAAGAGGATGTGTGGAACAAGAGCCTGAGGACGAGCTGATTTTGCTTGAACTTTTAAATTCATTGTCACTCCTGCTACCTGTTCTTTCCATATTGATTTTCTTTTGAATAGTCTTTTGTCCCTTCATAATTGATCTTTTAAGTTTCCTTGCCAAATATCTCCACTGCCTCTAATGTTACATTTGATGACATTTAAAGTCTTTATGTTCTCACTTTCCCCATAAAAGAAGTGGTCAGCTTTGACTCAATTCTATTATAGAAAAAAAAAAAAAAAAACCCTGGAAAATAGTGAAAAACAAACTTACTTATTGCCCCTAAGTGTAAATGTTAAATTTACATGTTCATAAAGTACATGCCACACTATTTTTAGATAGGTTCTTAAATCAAAGTTATGAAGTTGTTAAAATCACTGTGACTTATACACAGAAAAAACTTTGAGAAAGAACTGCATGCATAAAATTTGTTCAGCTACTGAAACAAATCTTAATATCCTCAGGTGACTATATCACACTGTGGACCAATTTCACGATTTTCAAATATATAAATGGGTACAAGGTAATTTCAATATATAGGCAGCTGGCAATAAACCATCCAATCACCTAGGGACTATGGAGAAGATGACAGGCAGGAATAAGCTGGACTGAATTTGTTGTTTTGAATTCTTCGGATACCATGTTCATATCAACAAGCCAAATTTATATGGTATTATACCACCAAGAAAAATTGAGAGGACTGTAAAGCATTTTGAAATGGAGCGTCCAAATGCCGGCCTGTTGAAAGCACACTGAAGCATCTGTCAAACTCCTTCTTTCCTCTCTTTTCTCACCTCAATGACCCAGATGAGGAGCATAAAACATACTAAAACACTAAATGTATTTATAGCATGTTGGGATAATTTTAAAAGGACTCATGCCAAACGTAAGAGAAGTTTGCCTATTTGGGCATGAGAGGGAAGAAATGGAAATATAAAGAAATAAATATAAGAAAAGAGCCTCTCATGAACCAGTAATGAGTATTAACATGTTATGATTTGAGGAGCATAATTAACTCAGTTCTCTACATCTGAGGTTAGCAAAAAGAAAAAAAGATCAGAAACAACTTTTCCTTTGAAATCATTCCTTGATGATGAATACTGTAGTATTATGTTCCATGACAACTGGCCCATGTATGATTCTTGATTAGCTCCAGGTAGGGCATTAAGGAGATTAGTCTGGTTATGAGAAGAACAAGGAAGAAAAATCCCTGGGGGGTTGTTAACTATGGATCTCAGTTCCTTCCATTCTTACACTGATGAAACAAAATTGAAAAGAGGAAATACTTGCTTTGGAAGATTTATCCTCTTTTACCTTTTCATGTATTTCTTTCCTAATACTCTTATGCTTCACCCTGCACTCCGACTCAAGCTCACCCGTGAATTAATTCACTTTGTTGTTATTGACTGACAGCGACATATTTGTCAGAAAGAAATGACTCTCCAGTGCAGCTATGTTTAATGCAAGTACACATCAGAAACACCCCGGGAGCTTTTACCCAAATCCATATGCCCAGGCCTGTAGTCTCTGATTCAGTAAATTTGGCATTTGTGTAATTGATGGAATGGGGCAGAAAGAAATAAAAGTACTTCTTGAAATGCTAAGAAACTTAAGTGATCAGCTGGTTCTGAGTAGGTATCCAATAGTGTCTCTCCACTTCCCAGTCCCACTATATCAGATGTAAAGACTTCTAAGCCATTCTCCTACTAGGACAGGAGAACAGTACTACTCCCTATTGTACCACTCATCTGCTCTACCACCTAACAAACACTCTCATGGTGATGCGGAAGAAAGTGACAGCTCTGTCAGTCACTTGATAGTTGAGTAATCTTGAGAAACCAGGCATCTGTCTGGGCATCAAATTCCTCTTCTGTAAAGGGAGGAGAATGAACCAGATGACCTCTAAAATTCCTCCCTGTTCTAAAACTCCAAAGGTTTACACAGCTTTGTTTGTTATTTGCTTTTCTTAGAGTTGAAAATTATAATGTCCCCCTATTTATGCTGTAATTTATCAGCTGCATTTTATTGCCTTGGGAAAATGATTTGCTGTGATCCTTCAGATCTATAGCTCATCCTTCACGGGGAACCCAACAAGTGCTGCTGTCAGTTCTGGGTTTGCATAGAGAATATTCCTTCTCATCTCACTTGGTGATTGAGTGGGAGGCAGCAGGCAATATTTCAAAATGCAAACTGACATTTAATTATACAAAATCTCCTTCCGTGATCATTTCTCTTGCCAGGATGATTCTGATCTACATGAACATTTTCCTTTTTTGTTGACTCCTGGTTTTCCAGTTTTATTGCAAACAATCAGAAATGAGCTCCAAACAAATAAACATTAGCAAGCCCTTAGATTTATAGTCTTGCTACTTCTCTACCTAACACAGTCTTACTGACACTGTCATTTGCAAAATCATGTGTGTTTTGGAGACTTATCTGAAACCCTGATAGCCACAATGACATCATCAAAATGTGGTATTTTCCAATATTTGTATCGAAAGTAGAATATTTGTACAAATGTCACTTAAAAGTATAAATGGAGATTCTCCAAGAAAGTGCATGAAAATGAAGAATTCTGTTTTAGCTAATTAAATATGAATGATTCAGCATGAAGATAAACCAAGGCCAGGCCAGTGAGGCAGGTGAGGCACTTGTCTTAGGTGTGAAATGTAAAACCTCAGCCATCAAGATAAGCAATATTTTAATATAGTATTTTAGACAGTAACAGTGCCATGGCAAGCCATTGGAAGCTGAAACAAAAGAAAATAATACTGAGCCTATCTTTACTTAAAATTTTGACTTTTNTGCCTTGGGAAAATGATTTGCTGTGATCCTTCAGATCTATAGCTCATCCTTCACGGGGAACCCAACAAGTGCTGCTGTCAGTTCTGGGTTTGCATAGAGAATATTCCTTCTCATCTCACTTGGTGATTGAGTGGGAGGCAGCAGGCAATATTTCAAAATGCAAACTGACATTTAATTATACAAAAATCTCCTTCCGTGATCATTTCTCTTGCCAGGATGATTCTGATCTACATGAACATTTTTCCTTTTTTGTTGACTCCTGGTTTTCCAGTTTTTATTGCAAACAATCAGAAATGAGCTCCAAACAAATAAACATTAGCAAGCCCTTAGATTTATAGTCTTGCTACTTCTCTACCTAACACAGTCTTACTGACACTGTCATTTGCAAAATCATGTGTGTTTTGGAGACTTATCTGAAACCCTGATAGCCACAATGACATCATCAAAATGTGGTATTTTCCAATATTTGTATCGAAAGTAGAATATTTGTACAAATGTCACTTAAAAGTATAAATGGAGATTCTCCAAGAAAGTGCATGAAAATGAAGAATTCTGTTTTAGCTAATTAAATATGAATGATTCAGCATGAAGATAAACCAAGGCCAGGCCAGTGAGGCAGGTGAGGCACTTGTCTTAGGTGTGAAATGTAAAAACCTCAGCCATCAAGATAAGCAATATTTTAATATAGTATTTTAGACAGTAACAGTGCCATGGCAAGCCATTGGAAGCTGAAACAAAAAGAAAAATAATACTGAGCCTATCTTTACTTAAAATTTTGACTTTTTGTTCTCTAATGAGTTATTTGTTTATTTGTTACTTTTTCTTTTCTTTCTTTTCTTTTCTTTTTTTTTTTTTTTTTTTTTGGATATGGAGTTTTGCTCTGTCTCCCAGGCTGGAGTACAATGGCACAATTTTGGCTCAGTGCAACCTCCACCTTCCAGGTTCAAGTGATTCTCCTGCCTCAGCCTCCCTAGTATCTGAGATTACAGGCACCTGCCACCATGTCCAGCTAATTTATTGTGTGTTTTTACTAGAGACAGGGTTTCACCATCTTGGCCAGGCTGGTCTCAAACTCCTGACCTCAAGCGATCCACCTGCCTTGGCCTTCCAAAGTGCTTGGATTACAGACATGAGCAATCGCGCCCGGCCTTACTTTTTATTTTCTAAACTATCAAAATATTATTTATCCTGATTACTGGACTTTTGGCACCCCTTAAAGTTTGTACTCAAGACAAGTGCCTTTTTCTTTCACCCTCATCCCAGCCCTGGGGTAACTCTATATTCTGTTATAAACCTACATGAACATTACTGCTTCTTATTCTTAATAAAGAGGGACCCCTACAACTCTAATGATTTTTATTATAGTTACCATTTGTGTGTGTGTGCCTTTTCTAAGTGATTGATACCACTTTAATAATAATTTATTCCAAGCAGTGACTGAAGAAGTAAACCATTTCATTTTCTTTCCTTTTTTTTTTTTTTGAGACGGAGTTTCGCTCTTGTTGGCCAGGCTGCAGTGCAATGGCGCCATCTCGGCTCACTGCAACCTCTGCCTCCCGGGTTCAAGCAATTCTCCTGTCTCAGTCTCCTGAGTAGCTGGGATTACAGGCGCATGCCACCACACCTGGCTAATTTTTTGTATTTTTAGTAGAGATGGAGTTTCACCATGTTGGCTAAGCTGGTCTCAAACTCCTGACCTCAGGTGATCCACCTGTCTTGGCCTCCCAAAGTGCTGGGATTACAGGCATGAGCCACCACGCCTGGCCCATTTCCTTTTTACATAAGAGAAAAATGAAACTCTGAAACATGAAAATAACTTGACAAAAAACATAATGCAGTTAGTACCCTAAAATTCTGGTGCTTCCTGTACATTTTCCTGTTAATTGAGGTAAAGAGAAAAAGAAAAGAGAGAAATAAAAGAGAGAGAGAGAGAGAGTGAGAGAGGGGAAGGGAGGGGGAGAGAGAAAGGAAGGGAGGGAG
>NW_016804432.1:963467-1030934 GCF_001698545.2 Rhinopithecus bieti | reverse complement strand
GGAAGGGAAGGGAAGGGAAGACAAATGGAGGGGAGAAGAGGGGAGGGGAGGGGAGGGGAGGGAAGAACATGAGTATATATCCTAGAGATTTTTGAGCTCTCTTTCCATAAGGCTCAACTGGTAAATTTGCTTAAAATATAGATACCTGCAGTTTTAAATTAAACAGGCTGAGGGTAATACCCAGTGTCTTCATTTTAAGTGATTCTGATGCAGGTGTTCTAGGGACCACATATTGAGAAACTTCAAGGAAAAGCATCCATTCTGGCAGAAACTATGCTATTATCTGGAACACATTTTGTCACAATCCCCCTCAATAACTTTAAAAGTAAGAATTAATGGCCACTTTCTTTACACAGGAGGAGAAAAATTCTAAGACTATAAGTAAACTGCAAACTCACATGTTGAATGATTGGAAAAACCAGACATGAAACCAGATCAGGCTCTTTCCACTGTACTCTGAGACTTGCAAGAGAAAAGAAAGGGATGCATTTGTTCAGGGAGCACTACCACTCAGCAGGAACACAAGACTGTCTGAAGGAATCCAGCTGTGGCTAAAGTGTTAGTGGGTGATAAGGTTAGGCTTTTGTCCCCAACCAAATCTACTGAATTGTAATCTCCAGGTGGTGAGGGAGAGACCTGGTGGGAGGTGATTGGATCATGGGGGTAGTTTCTGCCATGCTGTTCTCCTGATAGCGACTCCTGATAGCGACTCCTGAAGATGTCAGTGGTGCATACAGGTAAAAAGAAAAGATAACAGAAATACTGGAGTTGGTAGGGAGGAGAGGAGGCAGAACAATTCAGGAGGTAGGAAGAAAGTAATGTTTTGCACATGCAATGGTTTTACTTTACAGTTTAAAACTCAAAATGAGATGTGCAACCATTATGTCAATGTTAGCTATTATGTGAACAAATGACATATTTATAGTTTTGGCAATAATTTAGTTTGGAGAGGAAAGAACAGCATTTTGGAGTGAGACTGTTTTCTAGTTTAAACCTACATCTCTGGATTTGTCTCCATTTCTTACATTGCCTTTCTGTGTTGACTCCAATGTCTGCCTTCTATATTTGATCCTAAACTCAAGCTGTTCTTATGAGGCCAGTCTTCTGTTTTTACAATCTTAAACCAGAATCTATAGAAGTCCATCGCCCTCTGGGAAATCACTCTGGCTAACTCAACATCCTTTCTACTTGACACCTTATCATTATGCCCAACCAACTTCCACGAGTATTTATATATTTATCATAGATAATATTTATTATTTATGCACCCATACCTGTGTGTTTGGTCTACTAGAGTGTATATATTGTAGCTAAATTTGTAAACAGATTATCAGTTTCTGGAGGTGTCAGAATATTCTAAAACTTAGTGATAGAAATTCTATAACCTAATAAAATGCTATTTACCATGCAAAGGTTCAATGAGCACTTATTACTAAAATAATAATAAAACAGCAACAACTTTGTAGGTCAATAACTCTAAAATTCTCCCTTGTCATTTAAGTGACATTTTCTTCCCCCAAAGAACACATTTATTGCCTCCTAATATTAATAACTGTTTGATACTTGCTATTTCTCTAGATTTGATTTGGAGTAGGGATAGGAAAGAGAAACCTAAGATATGGTCTTGAGAAACTTAAAATCTTACTGGGGAAATAAGAACGAACACACACTTGTCCATAACTTTAGGCCTAGTTACCTTGAATCTGCAATCATAATAGAGGAAAGAGGGATCAATGTGACTTCAGGAGTCATCTTGGATGAGATGGGGACATGGCTGAGCAGGATCTGATTAGGTATCAAAGGGAAGAAATTGGTCCTTAAACAGAGAGAGAGGTTATGGGTGGAGATACCTCTGGGGTTTCATCAGCATAAAGCCAGGATCTGAAGTCATGAGAGTGTGTAACAGGAAGAGTATGCGAGGAGGGGAATTTTAAAAAAATGAATGACAGGGCCGGGCGCGGTGGCTCAAGCCTGTAATCCCAGCACTTTGGGAGGCCGAGACGGGCGGATCACGAGGTCAGGAGATAGAGACCATCCTGGCTAGCATGGTGAAACCCCGTCTCCACTAAAAAATAACAAAAACTAGCGGGGCGAGGTGGCGGGCACCTGTGGTCCCAGCTACTCGGGAGGCTGAGGCAGGAGAATGGCGTAAACTCGGGAGGCAGAGCTTGCAGTGAGCTGAGATCCGGCCACTGCACTCCAGCCTGGGCGACAGAGTGAGACTCCGCCTCAAAAAAAAAAAAAAAAAAAAAAATGAATGACAAAATAAGGAATAGGAGAGAACAGTAATAGGTCTTGCATTAAAGATTCTGGCTAAGAAAGGAAGAGGCCAGTGGGTGCAAGTGAAAAATATTTTCTAGAGAGAAAAAACTTGAGTGACTTTGAAGATATAATACAAAGAGCCTGAAATTAAGGAAGCTAAAAAGAAAAGAGGGGTAACTAGGACAGAAAGTTCTCAGAAGAAGGAGGTATGGAAAGGATGTCAAATATAGTTGGAAAGAAAGCTTTAGAGGGAAGAAAAGGTTTTCAGGGAAAAAAAAGCAGAAAAATATGGATGCAGGGAACTGTTGGGAAAAGTTAGAGTTACAGAAAGGAATTAACCCTAGAAGGTTTCTATGATTTTCATTTTGTGGGGGTGAGATCATCCCTTGAAGGCAAAAAGGGAGTAGAGGTAGATGAAAATACCCTGGTTAACTGTGGTGGGGAGTTTGTAGGTTGTCAGTGCTATCTTCAACATCTATGGGTGCACTGTAGTGTGTGCATTATAAATCATTTTTATATAATGAGGTTATAAATTTGATACAAAGAGATAGCCATAGCTTCTCCCTCATAAAGTATAAATAATGTAAAGTCTAGATATATTTAAAGATCTAGAAAGAAATCTCAGTTTTCATTCTCTTATTTTTTTTTCTATGTTAAACAACACTTAAGAATTTGGTTTTGCTAATTTCAGTTGTTATTACACAGTGTTTTGAAATAAGGAATAGTCTCAGTGACTTGGGTTGGCTAACTCTAATAAGATACAAATTTTACGATAATTGATATCAGAAAGCTGACATTAAATTCTTGTTAGAAGTAATCACATTTTAAATTATGAAGCAATCCCCAGTTTAATTGAATCTCTTTTTGAACATCCATATATCTGGAAGCCATTCAACACCTACACATAGTAAGTGAGAAGTATCTCCAGTCATAAAGGTAATTTTTTCCATTTAAACCAAAAAACAGACTGCTATAGACCATGCCAATTTATTTCCCTCTTTTTCATGCAACAGAAACTATGGAGGGTTTAACTTGATTATGCTTGCTTGGGGTATAGAAAAATCCACCCACAAAAAAAGGTGGGGAAACAACTTATTTTAAGATTGAAGAGTATATACTCTTATACCAATCTTGAGGAAATTTGTAGCAAGAAGCAGCAACTTTACAAGAGAGGATCACTTTGCAGAAGATTTTACTAACTTGAGGTTTTTAATTTACTCACCTGGAGATGACTTATGCAAAACTTTCTGACAGTACACAGATAACTTGAATTTTCACCTTTTAAAAGATGTTATAAGCTCTCCTAGATCCGAGATGAGGGAGCTATCCCCCCTGGGACAACATCAGAGTTTTACCCAAGGGCTGTTTTCATTTCTTAGTACTGAAATTGCCATTTCTTACTAGATTCCCCCTCTCCTGTGTGCACATGCATGATAAGGAGAAGGTCTCACATTAGGATGCACCATCCTAGCACTGCCTAAAGACAGTAGTCCATTTGAATACACTATACTAAGGAAAACCACTTTGGGGCAATTGATGGAGAAAAATGTGAAAACTAAAATTGTGCTTTCTTTCCCCCCCATCTTGTGCGGAAGTGAAACATCTTGCCTCATTAAGGATTCAGATAGTGGCTAGTACTGCCTTGCAGCAGGCTGACTAGTTTTGGAGTCTCTTATTTAGCCTAAATGCAAATTACGATCTCTCCAAAATGTCTTGAGTCTGGGCAAAGAGTGCTGACCAAGAAAATGTAAAAGGTATAACAGCAGACACTGTCACTCAAAGCCTCCACTCCTGTGGACTATTCAGGCCAAACAGAGTAGGCTTGAGCACCCCAGCACTGAAAGCCAAAGAGCAGCATTCCGAGATGGCACCCTCTACTAGCTGTGTCTTGGTTCAAGATAGCTAATCTCTCGGAATGATCTGAAAAGTGAAGACAGTAGAATTTCTTCACAGGATTCTGGTAAACTTTAAGCAAGATAATACATGTAAAGGGACTAGAGCAACTGTCTGGCACATACTTGACATTTAAGAAATGTTAACTACATTTTATTATGAATGTACTTTTGAGAATGGGGTTAAAAAAAACCCTAACCAGTGATTCTTCTTAATATAATAACTGTTTCACAGAACGATTACTTTTCTCCATAATACAATCTCTGAGGTCCATCTTAAGTATACTTTTATTCAAAATCTTATTGTGGAAAATTTAAAACCTACACAAAAGTAGTAAAAATAGTATAGTTCACTCTCAGTTTTGACAAATTAACATCTTGTGTTTCATATATACTCCCTGCCACGTCTCCTCTCTCCATATAATTTTGAAGCAAACCCAGAATGATATCATTTTACCTATAAATATTTTAGTATGTCTCTAAAAGATGTGAATTTAAAAAAAACCATACAATATGTTATCGCACTTTTAAAATTAATGACAATTCCTTCATAGCATCAGATATCCAGTCAGTGTTTAAGCTTCCCTAATTTTCATCTGCATGTTTTTCCCCAGTTATTTCCCGAATCAGGATCTGAATAAGGTCCAGATAGTTCAATTGGTTGATATTCTTTTGAGGCTAATATTTTATTCTATAGTTCCTCTTCACATTTTTTTCTCACAATTTATTTGTGAAAGAAACCAGATTATTGGTACTTCAGAGTTTTCCACGGGCTAGATTTTGCTGATCGTATCCCTATGGTATGTTTTAATGCATTCTTTCATTTTTTTTTTTTCTTTCTGAAAACTGATAGTCAGATCTAGAGGCCTGATCAAATTGATATCTAATCTTTGTCACCAATAAGTTATGGGACTTCATCAGGAGGCACATGATGCCTTCATGTCTCTCTTTCTGTGACATGACCAGCTGCTTAGTGGTCATTACCTCCATCTATTATTGTACAACAGTAATACTCAAATCCTACCATTCATTCTTCATTTATTAGCTAATATACTCCTACAGAAAGAAAACCCTGTCATCAATTCTTGATTATCCTGAGGTACAGTTTATATAGAAAAGAGGAAAATTATTTCATTTTTTCGCCTGTGTTTATTTCAAAATACTGAGTTGGGCCACTAAAATTTTCCACAGGTGGCCATGGAGGGATCTTTTTTGTAAATACCATTACCAACTTATGGATTCTAATATATCTCATGTGTTTCAATCTATTACTGATATCATTTGAATTTATAATCAAATTGTTCTATCTTTGGTTAGTAAGAGCCTGTTCAAATGGACTCCTGAGTCACATACCTAGTAACCTTTTTATTTTCCTTGCTTCCTGTCTCTTCTTTATTTCCTGCCCCAGGCCTAGAATCAACCATTTTTCCAAGGCCCTCCCCCCCAACCCCATTCCTCGTAGTGGGACATGCCTTTTAGATACCACAAGTCTGGGGGCCAGGAGTACTCAATATTATACAGTCATTGTTTGTGGGCCATTTCAGTGGATAGAGCTAGAATTTTTTTTTTTTAATAAAATATATCACAAGTCCATACTGATATTGTAATTCAAATTCAAGACTACAAGTTTTACATTAACCTCATTCATCTTCACTGATCTTCATCTTTATCTTCCTTCTCCAATGCCCAAAATTCCAGTATGCAAGGACACCAACATAATTATTCATCTGCTTTATCTCACAGTACTACTGTCAGGATCACAATATGATTACTAACCCCAATAATACACTCACTGTAAATGATTTAAATTCTTTTTACCTTTTATTTTGTTCCTATGGTATATATTCCTTGGTAAGTATAGTCAAATTACTGTGGTTAAGGTTTTAAGAAGCTCTTTTCCATGTGCTATGCCATGTACTTGTTACATAGTTAGGTTGTTTATTTCACTTTGCTTTTGACTTTTAGGAATGGCTTTGTACATTTAATATTGTTTTATAATTATTTAAAACATTTATGTTGTTTCCAAATTTTATCTAAATAAAAGGTTTTATTCAGGGAATTCTAACTTAGCTACTTGCCCTTTCTTCCCCTAAAAGAATCATACTTTATATTAATGGTTTATCCACTCTGTTTTAGTGATTTGGTGATATTTAGACATTTGATTTTAATCTAATCAACACACTCCCATTTCAGATGATTGGTAAGAGTGGTACACTAGACATACATTTATTTGTCATGCTTATTTTACTCCATAGTTCCTGCATTGTACAGCTTTTCTCATTTATACTGAATTCTATTGTTAATTATACAATTACATATTTATATACAATTACATAATGATTATACTGATTCAGCAATGTAGTCGAATGAAAAAGGTGTCCTGCTTTATGGTGAAATACCCATCGATGATTAATTTTAAAAGCATACCTCAGGCTTTCATTTAAAGCGTCAATGTTAAAAGGGAACAATCATAATCTATTTTTTTTAAAGCTGGCTATTTCTGCTAGAGTCATCGTTATATTCCTTTACATTAAAATCTGCTGAAAATTAGTGTATGATTTTCATCTCCTCTTTGGGCATCTCCAGGAACAAATATTCCATTGATTAAAATTTTGAAATACTGGTATGTAAAAAACATATAAGTTATTTTCTTTTACCAATTTCTTGCTTATAGAAATTTATAATAGAAATATTAAAATGGAAAAACTAGTAGTCAAAAGAACTGGATGGAAATCTTAGCTAAACTGCTAAGTAGCTGAATGACTTTAGGCAAGTCATTTCACTTCTCAGTTTTCTTATAGTCAAGTGGAAATAATACTACCAATGCCAGAGTACTGTTGTGGGAAAAAATAATTATTTGAAAGTAATATGTAGACCCCAAAGCACTCTGCAAACTTAAAGCATAATAACCAGGGAATTAAATGGCTGGTTTGCTAAAATTCTATCTCAAAGTGTTAATTTGTTTGTTTAAAATGATGGTAGCATCAACTGTGAATGAGAGCTTTGCAATCATCCAAGCCGCAGTCCAGAAACTGAGTTTTTGCCTGAGCAGAACTCAGTTATAAATATCTGTCTTTGGATTTGACATTCAATTCTGAAATGAATCGAACATGCTTCAGAATTTTAATCTGACATCCAAGAGCTGAAACTCTGAAAGCAGATAAAACATTTTCGAAAAAAGCAACCTGCTAATCTCAAGTGACTTTTAATTCCAACTCTGATTATTCAATATAGAAAATACATCTTCAGATAAAAACCCATTTCTGAAAATTCATCTCCAAAGCTTTTACATAATCTAAGTTGGAAATAAAATGTATCTATATTTTATGTTAAGGGAAAATAAAACACTGAAATTAATCATTTTAAAAAAATATTTTAAACAGGCATAAACTTTGTTAAACAAAGAATATTACATGACATTCAACTTTGAATGTTGATTCTGCAAATAATAAAAGCAATGGGAATAAATAAGGATTTATTTATAGTTACCCTTTTTGGACACTACAAATCATATCCATTAAAATTGCTCATTCCTGCCTATGAACTCTGAACATGATTTCAGTTTGAAATCAAAGCTGAGGAAATTTGCCTTTCTGCTTTTAAATGGATATCTGCTTTAGGGATTGCACATTGAAGGGGTATACCTAAGCTCATATGTAAAAATAAAAATATATATTGTATATAGATTTTTTAGTTCTAAATTTTGCAGTTACTTATTATTTTCTTCTTTTCAATTAAATCTTGCATGCTGCCAATACTTATATGTCTAAGCTACCAATCTAGTTATGAACACTCACTGGGGGAGGAAGAGCAGAGGAGTTTAGCTATGAAAATTTTCAAACACTCTCAGAAGCAGAGAGAACAGGTCAATGAGCCTCCACATATCCATCACTCAGATTTAACAATATAAAGAATTTGCCACATTTACATCATCTCTTCTTTACTGTTTTGCTGAAGCCTTTTAAAGCAAAGCTCAGACTTCAGACACACCTTAGCTTATATCTCTTAAAAGGATAGACAATTTCTTACATAACTACAATGTTATTTCGACCATTCTAAAGCTGCCAGTGGTTCCTTGATTTCATCTGTTACCCAGTTCACAAGCAAAGTTTCCTAATTGCTTCAAAAGTCACCTCAGAGTTGGTATGTTCAAGTTAGAATCCAAACAAAGCCTTCACATTCCATTAGGTATCCCTTCCTTTCTTTCAATACATATTTCTACAGTGTCTATTTCTTGCTAGGTGCTTTTAAATTTATTACCCAATCTCAAAATATCCTCAGGAGGTAATGTGGCAAAAACAGGCACTTTTCTACTAAAACTTGCGCATTCTCCTTCATGCTATGGAGTTGTTGCTAGGAAGTAGCTGCTCATTGAAGCCTTGCCAATGAGTGATTATATGACCCATAATGATCAAGGTTGATCTAAAGTATTTTCCAGTGCTTTAGACCAAGTTTCTCCTGGCATGGGGTAGAGACAGGCTCCAATGACAAGTGTCCCCAGTAACTTCCCCTTACCTAGATGTACTCCCTGCAACGTGGTATGAGGGCGTATTTGGTGGTGTATATATCCTCCCAAGACAAAGTTCCCAACTCCCTCCTCTGTGCTAAGATGCCATGTCACATTTCAATTACATAACTTCTAGCATTTTATTGTAGTCATGTCTATCTTCAACCCATTACACAGTAAATCCCAATGGTAGAGAAATTATGCCTAATTCAATTTTGAACCTCTAGGGCTTATCATGGCACCTGCCATATAAAAATTTGTAAAATAAAAAATGAAATGGAACAATTACACATCACACTTTTAGAGTGTGTTTTAAGAGGCAGACATATCATTTATCTGAGAGGACATCTTCTAATGCATTTACACAAAATCACAGCACTATGGAGGAACTAAGAAATGGAAAGTGGCGATATAGAAAATTACAGAACATCTGACAGAAACAAAGGGTGGCAGAAGGAAACAGTCTGAGAAAATTCTATACTTTCAAGTAAGAAATTGCTATGAAATACTAAAATATAAAGCAAACCAAATAATAGTTAAGATGTCATGGATCCATCACTTAATCTTTGCATGGGAATATCTCTGGTCGATTAGCAGTTAAGCTATTTCTCAGTATTACCAGGGCTGAGATAACGTAATTCAAATCATTGTTTAACAATCTTTATTGTTTAAGAAGCCTATCCCAAATCCTTTACACTTCAGCTTAAGCATATTTCTTCTTATTTCATCATAAGAGGTAAGCAGCTGGCTGCCATGCTAACCAGATCTCTTTATATACTCTGAGACCCTCCAAATATGTACTGCTTATTCCAATCTTTAAAATAGACAGCCCTCTTCACACTCTTCCTTATGCATCCTGTTGGGCATGTTCATTTATGTAATTCATCATTTTAAATCATCCATTTAAAATGCTACATTCCTTAGCTTCACCTCTTTCTAAGCCCCTTCTGTTAATGTCTCCAGTCCCATTTACTACATTAATTCCTTCCCCCTCTCAAATTCACATTCTGCTCTCTACATCTTAAGAGAAGGGCTATTTTAGATAATAATTTACCCTACATTTCATCCCTTCATTTGAAGTATCCAATGATAAAATTAAAACAGTCCCAATCAGAATCATGAAACCAACCTTAAAACAGTCTCCATCTGTCTTGGGAAGATTTGCCTTGCTCTAGATGTGTTGATGAATTTTTAGCACAAATTAAACCTCACAGACTCATTCCTCAAGTATTTCTACAAGTGTTCTGTGTTCTACCATTATGTCACCCTCTGATACTTTAGAATGGTACAGCTGTTTTGAAGCTGAATGACAGTGATTCAAACAGCCAGGCTTACAACTTATAAAACTGGGGGAAATTTCTGGGAGGTAAAGTGACTGGTCCCAGAGAAGGAGTGTTCTCCACGATACTATGCTGCTTGTTACAAAGTTTGCTGTTCTGCTTTATTTTACTGCTACCCAAAAGGTTGGGCAGATAAAACTACCAGTAAAATGGAACTTAAAATAAAATGTATTTGCCAGTCTTAGAAACTAACAATAAATAACAAAAATGCAATAGCTAAGCCTTATTTATACAGCACTGACTACATGTCACGTGCTTTAACAGTAAATTAACTCATTCAACAGTTGACACATTCAATCTTTAGAATACTGCTGTGAGGGAAACATTTTTATCATCCTCATGTTATGAGGAAGAAACTGAGGCCAGAGAGTTTAAGTAACTTGCCCAAAGTCATACATGATTTGGATGAAATTAAAATGCAGAGAATCTGGCTTCAGAGTCAGTGTTGTTCATCATGACCTTTATTATATTATAAATAGCTCAGTAGATTAATCTTTGTGACACAGGGCATATGTCTTCTAACGTAACACGATTTTAGTAAATATGAACATTTCCACAGTAATGTTTCATTATACTTAACAAAAAATAGAAAAAATAATCAACATGGTATTAATGTGCCACCCATGGGAAGCAATAAACTGCTGAGAACACTGTTACTACTGCATGACTATATATGACTGATTTTGAACAAAAATGTTTTTAAACCTAAAAAACAGTCTTAATGTAAACATCAGCTGTTTATATAAAATTACTTTAAAGACTCAAATAATGTTTAGACCAATTCTCTTGTCTAAGTAATGGAACAGCTCAGAGGTAGAAGCACGATATTAAAAAATAAGATTTATAAACTGTGCATATTTTGCACATTATCATTATTTGACCATGACCAACATAAATGTTACAAATCTCAATGGACAGAACAATCAATCAGCAAATATCAGTAGCGTTTACTGAGTGCAAAGCCCTGGACTAGATTCTATAAAGCATCAAAGAAAGATAATTCTGATATAAAGAGGCTCAGCCCCTTTCTTAAAAAAAATACAGCCAATAACAGAGCATCTGCTGAGAGCTAAATATCTAACTTAGTTGGGATCTTTCAATTATAAGGGTAAAAATTCACTCAGGTTACACTACATAATGGAGATTGATTATAAGCCTGTATCTGGAAATAAGAAAGACAGGAGTTTCCACCACATAACCAGAGCACCCAAGAACAAGAACTCAGCTCAGGCTTGGAGAGACAGAAAAGGGTTCAAGATTGAAGGTCATTTGGGATCCAAAGCAGCTCTGGCAACTGTGTTACCAACACAAGTCTGTTTATCCCTGCTCTGCTTATCATCATCTTTGCTTCTCTCCAACACTGGGTTTTGTTTTCAACTGCTTCCCTCTCTCTGTGTAGCCCATTCAAAGATGCCCAGAAAGGGAATCTTATTGTCAATTTTGCTACTACCATTTTTGCTGGGCTGAGCTTTCTCACAAATACCACCTTCAGCATTACCAGAAGATGTACTCACATAAAGGGAAGACCTCTTCACTTGACCTAGACCTCCTGAAACCATGGAGCCACTATCAACATCTGAGGGACTCAGAGACTCAACTGCTCCTAAGAAATCTGGACCAGTGTTAAGAATACAGCAATTAGAATGCCAGTGGGATTGCTCCAGTTTCTTACTCAGAGCCTGATTTCCATAACATGACATACACAGTCTGTGGGAGGCAAGATGATAATATGGCATAAACGTTTTCATGATCTACAGGAGCCTGAATGGAGTAGTGGGGAAGAAGGTACTCTAAAGGCATATTGCCTGTGTTCGAATTTAACTCTGATGCTTGCAAGGTATGTGACCATGTGCAAGCTATTCAGCCTATCTGTACCTCAGTTTTCTTGTCTAGAAAATTGAGATAATGGTAGTCTCTCCTTCACAGGATTGTTATGAGGATAAAAGAAATAAATTATTCAAAGAGCAGGATGTGCTGGGCACACAGTGAGCACTTGATGAATTTTAGCTATTATTTTCTTACAACTTCGAACACACCTTATCAATTCTATCCCTTGTGACTCCACAGCACAAAACTCCTATTCAAACATATTATGCTCCTTCGTGCCTCTGTTCTTACCCACTGCCGGGATCTTCTTCCCCTAGTACTTTCTAGTGAAGCCCTTCTCATCCTCAAAGTTCAGAACAAATTGCCTTTTGGAGCAACGCCCTCTGTGATTGGTAATCTCCAGAGGGGCTTCCAACAATTCCTCCAATTCAATATACTCCTGACACTCCTCTCATCAAGGGGTGGGCAATTCAATTCCCTCATGTTGAATCTGGCCTTGGGACTGCCTTGGACTACAGAATGAGGTAAAAGTGACATTCTGGAACTCCCAAGCCTAGGCTATAAGAGAATTCTCAGTCTTCACTTTCTGTTCTTGGAACCCAGCCACCGTACTAGGAAAAAACCATGCCATATGGAGAGGTTATATGGGGGGAACCAAGGCATACTGGTTAAACACCCCAGATTAGTTCCCAGCCTGTGCCAGGACCAACCCTCAGCCATGTGAATGAAACATCTTAGACGGTCCCCCAGCCAAGTCCCAAATGAATGCAACTCTAGACATCATCACATACTCAGTAGATTTTAGCCCATAGACATGTAAGGCATAATATAATGATTGTGGTTTCAAGCCACTAAGTTTTGGGTTGTTATAGCAATATGAAACCAAGACACCATTCATGAAACTCCTGGACAGGGTAGGTATTTCTTAGACTAAGCTCTTATAATTCTAATCTGTAACTTAACAAACTATATTATTATAATTATTTATTTTTATGTCTGTGTCTTCTCCTGAGGGTTTCAAGGCTAGTAACCATGAACTTAAGGGGGAAAAAAAAAAAACTTTTTCAGAATTAATCTCAGGAGAAGTAATGGAATATACAATGGCTAGAATAAAGGTATAACAAAGTAGAAAAATTCTGAAGTTGCTCCCAGCCTATCATTTTGGCAACCTCTAACTCTTCGAAGATTTGAAGTTATAGAAAGGGTAAGATTTGTCACCCCAACATGATGATCAAATGACTTAATATCTATATTTAGCACCCTGTTTACTATACCACCAGAGCCCTTTTCTGATAAGAAAGAGAGAAGGAGGAGAGAGAGAGAGGGAGAGGGAGAGAGGGAGAGGGAGAGAGAGAGAGGGAGGGGGGAGAGAGAGAGAGAGAGAGAGAATGAGAATAAAAACAAAAGAGAGAAAGTGGACAAAGTTAACTAACATTGTTCTCTCTCTCTTTTTTTTTTTTTTTATTTATTTTATGTTTTAGAAGAAGAAGGAGAGGGGACTTGGTTTACTAGCCAACATGACTTTTGGGAGGCTGGGTAATAGAGTGGTTTTAAATATGGACTCTGAAGCCAGACAGCCTGGATTTTCATTCACCTTCAGAGCCTGGGTTTGAATCCCAGCTATAGGTTTATGTGGCAAATTACCTAACTTGTCTGTGCCTCAGTTTCCTTATTTATAAAATGGAAATAATGAGCGTTCCTACTTCATAGGATCCAGTTAAGGATTAAATGAATATGTAAAAAACATAGAATGGTGCCTGGCATTCAGTAAGACCTATATAAGGGTTAGCTGCTACTGCTGCTGTTCCTCCTCCTTCTGCTATTACAAAGACACAGTAACAAAGGCGGTGTCGTTTTACATAATGGATAGACAAAGAGGACACTGAAGCCCTACAATAAATAGTACTTGGACAATTAGCTCTCTAACTTATTACGCTAGACATAAAAAAAATTCCAGAGAGAATTTCGCTTTTAAAACACAAAAACTTCGTAATATTTAGAGGAAAATATGGGAGAGTATCTTTAATAGCTTGGCTTACAGGGAAAAATATCTTAAACCTGATGTAAAAGCAGAAATCATTAAGGAAGATTGTTAAATTTAACCATACTAAAAGTTTTAAATTTTGTACCAACAAACAGACAAAAAAATGTCATAAACATTGTTAAAAGACAAGCCAGAAACTGGGAAAATAAATTTATCCAGATTCATGTCCAAAATACATAAAGAACGAATTCTAATCAATAATAAAAAGCAAATAACCCAATACAAAATGTACAAGATGATAAACAAGCTATCTGCATAAGGAAAAACTGAACAGTTAATAACATAATAAAATTCTAAGACAACATGCCCTCAATTTTAAATAATAGGATATTTTGTGCTTCGTAATTGGCTCCTTGTCTTCTGCCTGGACCCTCAGCTAAAGTTATCTTTTGAATAAGAAGAGGGAGAGGTTGGTGAGGCAGGAAGTCATGAAGGGAAGCCTAGGCTTCCTTAACCCCCAGAATTTTTCCATCCCAGTCTTTCCAGATAAGGCTGATTAGAGCCGTTAACCTTTCAATAATGTAACCTGATATTTTACATCATTACATTTTTGCAACCCATTTATCACATCTTGGTCATGTTTTGTAACAATGACATCTTACTTAAGGCTCAACACAGTTGTAAGACATTCTCACATGTTAACTCAGAAAAACCCCACAATGTAAGTATGATTATTATTCCTGACTTGCCAATGAGCCACAAAATGGTGGTAAGCCCAAGGTCACCCCGAAGAGTCAGAATTTAAAACCAAGTTATCTGGCTTTAACATCCAGCTCTTAACCCAATACTGTCATTGCCTCCAAACATATGATACATGAAAAGAGGCTCAATCTCACTAGTAATCAGGGAAATGCAAAACTGCAAAATTCAATTTCACACCACATACAGAACGGCAGAACATTTAAAAGTCATAGAGTACCATGAGAATGTAGAGCAATGGCAATCCATACACTTCTAGAGGGCTTATAAATTGGTACAAACACTATCAGGAGGCATTTGGAAGATATGTATTCTTAATGACAGAGCAGTTTCACTTCTAGGTATACGGTTGAGAAAATACTTGCCAAGGAAATAAGGAGAGAAATGTTCATTTCTACCGTGTTTGTATTGGTAAATATATATGAAATATATATATTATTTACATTTATATAAATGTCTATAAGTGAATGACTAAATTTGGTATATTCACACAATGGAATGCTATTCAACAGCTGAAATGAATAAGTTGAAATGACTAGCTTTATCATAGATAAATCCTAAAATTATAATGTCAAATTAAACAGTAAATTAAAGAATAAGGCTGGACGCGATGGCTCACATCTATAACCCCAGCACTTTGGGAGGCCGAGGCAGGCGGATCACCTGAGGTCAGGAGTTTGAGACCAGCCTGGCCAACATGGTGAAACCTCATCTCTACTGAAAATACTAAAATTAGCCAGGCATGGTGGTCTATGCCTGTAATCCCAGCTACTTGGGAGGCTGAGGCCAGAGAATTACTTGAACCCAGGAGGCAGAGGTTGTAGTGAGCCAAGATCTCACCACTGCACTCCAGCCTGGGTGACAGACAGAGACTCCATCCCCCTACCAAAAAAAAAGAAAGAGAAAAAAAAAAAAAAACAGGCGCGGTGGCTCACGCCTGTAATCCCAGCACTTTGAGAGGCCGAGGAGGGTGGATCACCAGGTCAGGAGATGGAGACAATCCTGGCTAACAAGATAAAACCCCATCTCTACTAAAAATACAAAAAATTAGCTGGGCTTGGTGGCGGGTGCCTGTAAGCCCCAGCTACTCAGGAGGCTGAGGCAGGAGAATGGCGTGACCCTGGGGGGCGGTGCTTGCAGTGAGCCAAGATTGCGCCACTGCATTCCAGTCTGGGCGACTGAGCGAGACTCCGTCTCAAAAAATAAATAAATAAATAAAAATAAACAAACAAACAAATAAAGAATAATACAGCAGGCTACCATTTATATAAAATTAACATACAAATATCATTTATAATATCGTATGTAATTCTTTTTTTTTTTTTTTTTTTAGACAGTCTTGCTCTGTCTCCTAGGCTGGAGTGCAGTGACCTGATCTCAGCTCACTGCAAGCTCTGCCTCCCGGGTTCACGCCATTCTCCTGCCTCAGCCTCCCCAGCAGCTGGGACTACAGGCACCCGCCGCCACGCCTGGCTAATTTTTTGTATTTTTAGTAGAGATGGGGTTTCACCGTGTTAGCCAGGATGGTCTCTATCTCCTGACCTTGTAATCTGCCCTCCTTGGCCTCCCAAAGTGCTGGGATTACAGGCGTGAGCCACCACGCCCGGCCTATAATTCTTAAATGATACATGCATGCAAAGTAAAGTGCACACTCAAGAATGGAGATGATATACACTAAATTCAAAGCTATGGTTACCCGTGGAGAGAAAGGGATAAGGCAAAGGCACACAGGAACCTCAGCTGTAGCTGTAATGTAGTGCTGCCCCCCCGCCCCGCAAAAAGAAAAAAGGCAAATATGTTGAGGTTTAATAAAATTGGGTGGCAGGTGCATGGTGGTAATCTAGTTTGTATACTTGTCTCTATATTTAAAGTATTTCATAATAAAAATATAAAAACAAATGAAGTGTGGTAAAACAGAGAACATTCCAAAAATAAATGACAAAAGGGAGATTTACATCTATATCATCGAAGACCTTTTTTGAGAAACATTAATTTACAGGAGCATCTGTTACTGTGTCTAGGCCCTTAACTTTGATGGGTCCTACCTCCCTTTAGAGCTTTAACAAAATAAATTGTTTCTACTACAGCAATAACATTACAGCTTTGCAAAAAACAACAAAACACATATTATGATTAACAGGAAAATAAAGTCAGTGGCAACGTGTTTATGAAAATATCAGCAATGTGTTCGTCCTAACCTGTAAAAATATGCCATAGGACAGACAGATAACAACAGGTGAAATAGATAAATGAAATATTCTTTAACTACCATTTAATAGAGAATTGGTAGTTTCTCCTCCATGCAGAAGAGAAAACATTCAGGATTAATAATTCTGAATCAGGTTGATAGCTGTCAAGCTATGATTACTGCCTCTAGAATATGAAAACATAAAAGCTCAGGGTCAAAGAAAAAAATCACTTAGTATTCATGTATTAGTTTACTGGTCTCTTACTTTGTTCATTTATACTACACCATCTAAGTTTCAGGAAAAAGTAATCTAATCTGAGATTCAGTTACATGGAAGGACAGATCAAGAAGTATGGCATGTAAAGAACTTTGCCTCATGAAGAGAACTCATAAAGAGTTTCAGTAAAACTCTCTCTCTTCTATCTTTGCATTTCTTGTCATTGAGTTATGCTCTATTACCTTTATAGCTTATTCTATCTTGTATATCTTCATATTCACATGCAAACATAGTAATGCTACATTTAACTAGTCATTAAAATGGCAATCTAAATTACATGAAACATGGCCAAAGAAATATACACATAAGACCCAAGAACAATCAAAATACAAGGCACAGAGTTCTATTGTTGGGTCTTATGTTACATACAGTGCTAAAAAATTTAATCATAGATTCAACTACAGACAAAAGGTGTTTAAAAAGACATAAGTATGACATCTGGAAGTATTACTAAAGAAACATGGGAAAAATACAAATTTATTACAGAAATTTTGAGAAACCTAATGAGTCACGTGGGACATGAGCAAAAAATCCATTGTATCTAAGTAACTCACAAAAATGCTATAGTACTTATGATGATTCACAATGAATCATGGCCCTGAATTATCGAGAAAAAAATGATATTTGTTCAGTATACCTTAAGAACTGTGGGGAAATGACTTTAAGCCACTGATTCTAACATTCATCCAGAAAAACAAATATGTAAGCATATTCTGAAAAAAATAACATTTGTCTTATCAGTTTTAAGATACACTGTAATGGGATAATAATGAAAAGAGTGAGGTAATACCACAAAAATAGCCAGACCAATGGAACAGAATTATCTTCAAACAGAAAGATTGATATATGTCAGTAATCTTTGAAAAGGGAACATCAGGAGTCAATACGTAATTATCTAATACATGTTACTGAAATACTTGGTCAACTATTTTGTCTTCTTAGGGGATTTATAATCCCCTAATTGTCTTCTTAGGGGATTTATAATCTCATCTGAAACTATATATCAAATAAATTCCAGATAGGAAGAGCTTTTAAAAAAAATGTTTAAGTGACTGTTTTATAAAGGAAGGACATTAAGCACAGAGAAAATGACTTTAAAAGAAAAGAAAACAGACAATTTCAAAATGCAAATAAATTTTATAATTATAAAAGTAATTTGTGAGAAATTCTGAAATCTTCAAATGCATATAAAATAAACAAGAAAGTTTGTTGATTTTCCTATCAAGAGAAAATATTGTTACATTTCAGAATATATTCTTTTTTTAGTATGTGTTTATATATACTTACACAGATATATATATCAAAAAAATCAAAAATTATTTCATGAATGGGACTGTAGTTGCCTTGTAATTTAAAGTTTGTAAATTCTACATTAAGGAGCTCGTTCCATGTAAATAAATATGGATATACATTGTCATCATCATCATCATTTCCAATGGCTACAAAATATCTTATTCTATTAAAATACCTTATTCTATTAAAATAAAACATTTGGAAGTAAACACAAATAAAACCAATTTTCTCTTTCAACTACTGGTGTAAAAGTCAATTTTGGTTGTTTTCTTTTCCAAGATGGTGGAATAGAGACTTTTAACATGCCTTGGCCTTTTGGAAATAGCAAGATAGCGCATAAAGATTAACTGTGAGCTTTCATTCAAGAAGGAAAATGGGAATATAAGAAGTCAAACTGTCTCTCCTCACTGAAGATATGATTTTATACCTAGAAAACCCTACAGACTCCATCAAAAGTTTCCCAGAACTGATAGATGACTTCAGTAAAGTTTCAGAGACAAAATCAATGTATAAAATCAGTAGCATTTCTATACACCAATAATGTTCAAGCTGAGAGCCAAATCAGGAATGCAACCTCATTTACAATAGCCACACAAACAAAAAAATAAAATACCTAGGAGTACATCTAACCAAGGATGTAAAAGATTTCCATAGGGATAACTTCAAAACACTGCTGAAAGAAATCAGAGATGGTACAAACGGAAAAATATTCCATGATCATGGGTTAGAAGAATTAATATTGTTAAAATGACCATACCACCCAAAACAATCTACAGATTCTACATGAATTCTATCCCACTACCAGATTATTTATCACAGAACTAAAAAGAACTATTATTAAATTCATATGGAACCAAAAAATATCCCAAATATTGAAAGCAACCCTAAGCAAACAGCACAAAGTTGTAGATATTGCATTACCTGACTTCAAACTATACTATATAGCAGTAATAACCAAAACAGTATGGTACAAAAACAGATACATAGATCAATGTAACTGAATAGAGAACCCAGAAATAAAGCTGCACACCTACAGCCTTTTGATCTTTGACAAAGTTGACAAAAATAAGCAATGGGAAAAGGATTCCCTATTCAGTAAATGGTGCTGGGATAGCTGGCTAGCCACATGAAGAAGAATAAAACTGGACCCCTACATTTTAACATATGCAAAAACTAACACGACATGGATTATTTAAACATAAGACCTCAAACGATAAGAATCCTAGAAAGAAACCTAGGAAACACCATTCTGGACATTGGCCTTGGGAAAAAGTTTATTTGTGAGAAAATTGTGACTAAATCCTCAAAAGCAACTGCCACAAAAAAAAAAAAAAAAAAAAAAAAAAAAAAATTGACAAGTGGGACCTAATTAAAATAAAGACCTTCTACACAGCAAAAGAAACTTATCAACAGAATAAACAGACAACCTACAGGAGGGAAGAACTTACTAATAAACTATGCATCTGACAAATGTCTAATATCCAGTCTATATGGAACTTAATTGAACAAGCAAAAAAACAACCCATTTAAAAATGGGCAAAAGACATAAACAGACATTTCTCAAAATAAGACATACAAATGGCCAATAAACTATGAAAAATGCTCAATATCACTAATCATCAGAGAAATGCAAATTAAAACCACAATGACAACACCATGTCACACCAATTAGAACAGCTATTATTAAAAAGTCAAAAACCAACAGGTGCAGGCAGGGTTGCAGAGAAAAGCGAATGCTTATACACTGCTGGAGGGAATGTAAATTCGTTCAGCAATTATGGAAAGCAGTTTGGAGGTTTCTCAAAGAACCTAAAACAGAACTATCATTTAGCCCAGCAGTCCCATTACTGGGTATCTAGCCAAAAGAAAATAAATTGTTCTACCAAAAACAATGATGTGCTCACATGTTCATTGCAGCACTATTCACAATAGCAAAGACATGGAATTCAAACTAGGTGCCCATCAATGGTGGACTGGATAAAGAAATGTGGTACATATACATCATAGAATACTATGTGGCCATAAAAAAGGAATGAAATCGTGTTTTGCCACAATATGGATGCAGCTGGAGGCCATTAATCTAAGTGAAGTAACACATGAACTGAAAACCAAATATTGCATGTTCTCACTTATAAGCAGGAGCTAAACATTAGGTACTCATGGAAATAAAGACAGCAACAATAAAAACTGTCAACCACTAGAGCACAGAGGGAAAGAAGGGGGAAAGGGTTGACAAACTATTGAGTACTATGCTCAGTACCTAATGACCTTACTGAATGTACTAGAAAGTATCAAAAACAAAGCACATTTATATATTTCCAAAGATTATCTCTATGTATTTATTTTACTTTCTTTGAAAGCTAGTAAAGTTTGATTTTTTAAATATTTCTTAGTCATTAATATTTCTTCTTTTCTAAGTTATTCCTTCATGTTCTTTGATCAATGTTCTATTTGGAATTTTAAAAATTGATTTGTAAGAGAGCTCTCCTATAATAGCTACAAAATTAATAGTTTCCATATTTTTTACATTTTTTCCTGCTTGTCATTTGTATTTTATCTTTAATTTTTATTGTGTAGAGGGTTTCAAATTAGTCACATTTAAAAATATTTACTGGTTTCTACCTTTATTGACGTACTGATAAAGATCATCACTAACTCATGATTATATAAATATCTACTTAGATTCTTTCACATGCTCTTACGTCTTTTGGGTTTTTTAACATTTGAATCTTTAGTCTACTTGAAATTTATTTTGGTATAACATATGATAAAGAATTCGAACAGTGTTTGCCCCCAGATTTGGACATTTGTCCCCAATGTATTAAATGCCTTAAACTTATACCAGTTTATTATATTTACTTGGCTCTGTTTTGGGGCTTCCAATTTTGTGGTCAATTTAATTTTAAATTGGTCATTTGACTCCTAAAACTTTTAATTAATAAATGCATGAAAGTAAAAGGCAGAAAACTGGAAAAAAATTATTATAGCCACTATGAAAGACAAACGGTTGACAACAATAATATGATAAATCATACAAGTCAACAAAAAACTACCAAAACATCTTTGGGGAATGTGGAAGATGGGTAAAGGATAAGCAGAAAATTCATAATAGAAAAATAAATGACTACTGCAAGCATGATAAAGTGACATTCACCCTGTAGTAGTCAAATAAATGTTTAAAAAATTAGATAACATTTATTAAATTGTCCAATTAGCAAGGACTGTCTCATAAAGCAACTTTAAAAATCTCTCCAAAGTTAAGAATCTCAGGAGAAAGGCATTCTTACACTTCCCAGCAGGCATATAAATTGGCAGAATGATTTTTAAAAACAATCTGGCAGTAGCAAACAAGAGTCATAAAACAGTATACATCCTTTGACTCAGCAATTTCCTTCAGACTCTAGCCTAGAAAATAATGTGGAATGTAGTAAAAGATTTATATACAAAGATATTCACCTTAGTTTTATTTAAATCAAAATAGAAAGTAGGTTAAAAAAAATCCAGTAAAATATTGAATATAGAAATCATAGCGTAACTATAGTATCGAATATTCTAGCTATTTAAAATAGTTATTTACGAATCTGTTTAACAGCATGTGGAAAGTGTTACAAAGTTATGTGAATGAGGCAGGCCCAGTGTTTCTGGGGGGTTATGGGCAGGCCCTGGGGGTCTTCAGGGACCTTGCGGGCAAAAGGGGTTGGGAAGTGAGAGGCCGGCTGCGCTCACCACGCAGGGCCTTCCTTGGCACCCAGCCTTGTGGAGCAGCAAGTGTGTGGGCCAGCATGTCACACATGCTCCTGCACCTCCACAGCAGCTGGCAGGTGGACCATGCCACCCTCCCAGGGAAGGATGGCAAGGTTGTCATTCGCTTTGGCCATGACCGGGACCCCACATGCATGAAAATGGACAAGGTCTTGTACAGCATCGAGAAGGTTCAATATTTTGCAGTTATTTTTCTTGTGGATGTTACCAAAGTACCTGACTTCAACAAAATGTATGAGTTATATGATCATGTTTTTCTCCAGGAACAAGCACATCATGGTTGTCTTGGGGACTGGCAACAACAAGATTAACTGGACCATGGAGGACAGGCGGGAGATGGTCGACATCATAGAGACCATGGACCACAGGGCCATGGTCTTGTCCATGGCGGCGGCCTGGTCTTGTCTCCAAAAACTACTCCACCAAGTACAGATACTGAGGTGCCCTCAGGCTGTGTGGATAAATGCTGTGGAGGCCTTTTCATGTGGAAACCTTTTAAACTATTTCAAGCCTTTGGAAAAGTATATGAAGCTCCAGTGCTGGAGGACTTCTGAGACACAATTTATTACATGACCTTAACCAGCTGAAATAAACACATGAAAAAAATAATAATACTGATCTTAATGGAATACAAGGAAGATTTTAAAAGTGTATATATAGTTGCATCACAGTTGGTAAAAATGCATATAAAAAAATTGAGTAAACACATAATGATCATCATGGGTGATTATGATTTTCTTCATTCTTCATTTCCTTATTTCTAAAATACTTCACAATATGTCTCTATCGTTTTTGTCTAGTTAGATGGGAATACAAACTGTGGAAAGGCCTGTGTTTTCAAAATGGGAAAAGCTATGAGCAAACAAATCTATGAGCTGGGAGAAGCAACAGAGAGAGGGAGAGGACAAAGGCTTAAAAGAAAGGAACAATGAATGTCACCAGGATCCTGCAGAAAAGAGACATCAAGAGAACAGGTAGAGAGACTTGTCTAGGAGGGACATCTTTCCTTTGATACCTGTGAGGAGGAAGTACTGGAGAGGTGCAAATACAGATCGATTTATGTGCAGGTAATGGGAGAAGAACATTCACTGAACTCAGAGATGTTCACTTTTACTACCTAAGTCAAGCATGAGGCAAGCTCATCAGCTGAGACTGAAATAGAACTTGAGAAGAGTGATAAAGATTATGAAAACTGAATGGGAGCAGGAGTTCATTAAAAATAGGGAAAAGAACTACACTGGTATTTCTGTTTACCTAAACATGTCAGGATCATGAAATCATTTTGTCTCAGGAACCAAATACAGTTACTATCTTCTTTACCAGAGAACAATTCTTTTAACATATCTGTGCCATACCTCGACTGATTGCTTGATTCATTGATTTAGATTCTTTGATTCATTCAACACTAGTCTAGTGCTTAACCAGGTCACTACTGCCCTCCACATTTGCAAATTCAGTGGTCAATTCACAGTCCTCATGCTATTTGACATTTGTTATGTGTTACAGTGCACACTTACGAATCCTTCATTCTTGAAAATCATAACACATTTGTTTCTAGGACACCACTCTACTGTGTTATTAACCCTTCTTAGATGCCTTTGCTGGTACCTTTTCATCTATCTGATTATAAATGTTAAAATGCTCCAAGGCTCAGTCTCCACGCCTCTTACATCCATTTATTCACAAGATGATCTCATTCAGGCTCTTACCTTTAAATACGTTTGTACACTGACAACTTACATATAACACACACATACTCACACACACATACACCTGCAGATTCAATTTCTCACCTAAACTTCAGACTCGGTCAGAACTGCCTACTCTACTTGAATATTCATCAAACTTCTAAGAAGCAATCCCCACCCCAAGTACTTCTCATCCCCAAATTACCCATTTAACTAAACGGAAACTTCATTCACCAAGCTGTTCAGGCTAAAAACCTTGGAATCATCAATGGGTCTCCATTTCTTTTTGCCCACTTCAAATAGAGCTGCAAATTCTATTTACTCTGTTTTCAAAATATACCAGGATCTAACCACTTCTCTCCACTTTCATTCTAGTTTAAGCCACAGTCATTTCTCCTCTGGAATGCCTTGGTCCCCCTCCCCCCTGCCGCAAAGGGACCCTCTCCCTCATCTGTTATGCCCCCACAGTGTGTTCTCCCCACTGTAATGGGGAGAACATTTAAACAAACATAAGTTAGATCATGTCACTCTTCTGCTCACAAGTCTCTAATGACTTCATATTTCACTTATAGTAAAAACCGAAGTCCTTATGAAGACCTTAAGGCCCTACCTGATCAGGCTTCCTGGGAGGAGGGCAGAGAGCAGGAGGATCTTCTGCCTAGGTTTCCATATGGGAGACAATTTATCTAAACACTATACCTAGTGGGGGCTTCCTCAAATAGAAGTTCACTGTTTGTCCTAGGTACAGTTACCTAAAGTTTTCTTATCTAACTAGTAAGACTAAGAAAGTGACTGAATAAAATAAATATCTAAATAAAAGCTTACATTTTTAAACATGAAATTTCAGAAATATTAGTGGTTCCTTTCAGAATATAATGTATTTTACTCTAATTGCCATTCTCTCATCTCATTTTACTTTTCAAAAGATATGCGCCAACAGGCCAGTGTGATTTATGGAAGATTTTTTTCCCTTTTTCTTCTTCATTAGTAACAAAATCCCAGAAGTATGATTTCCAGATTCTCTTCAAGAAACAAACATCTGCTGTGTCCCGCATGTTGCTTTCCAATCTTTTACACATTGTGTAAAAGCTTCATTGTGAATGACACTGGGCATTTTCGATGTTCTGTTGAAAATGGAAGAAGGACAAATATCTGTCCTTATATATTCACAAACAGAAAGCTCTCGATTTCAGAAAGGCAAGCAAGCTGCCCACCTTTTCGTTGTCTCCTACTGAAATACTAAATTGTATCACTGTTCTTTTGCATAGTGTTTATTATTATAATCAGTGAAAGCAAGTAACAGAAAGTAGCACAAAGTGACATAAGAACATTGATCTACAATTTGGCAAAATAGAGAATTGTTTCTTGAATTTCATGATCTATTATTTGCCAATTTCCCATTTGACCCTGTAGACACAACAAGTATATATTAAAAGGCAATTTTCTTATCTACTTACATAATCTCTCAACTTTCACTTTCACATATTAAAGCAAAGTCCATGAGGTTTTCTTAAACTACATGCAAATAATAAAAGTGAGCCAGTATCGAAACAATTAATTTCACTCCAAATGTAATCACATGAAATAATTGGTCTGAGTCACCCACCTTTAAGTTAAAGATCAAGAGAATGTAAACGAAAGGCAGAAAAGTCAGGGGTCAGCAACAAAACACTGGGGAAGAAAAGAAAGCCAAAGCTTAACTGTGTGTGAGTAGGCATTACTGTCTGTGTGTGTAACCCTCTGTGTGTGTGTGTGTCAATTTGAATGGGTCTATGTGGTTATGTTCACATGACTGGCTGTGTGTGTGTCTGCATGTCAGCTTGAGCATGTGCGAGTGTGTGTGTGTTGGCCTGCAGGAGACAGTGTGAGTTTATGTGTGTCAATCTGAGAAAGAGAAAGTTCATGCGCATATGCACTTTTCCCCTTAGAAAAGTGGGTAGAACACTGTTGGCTACACAAATTTTTATGTTGTGTAGGTGTGTCAGCCTGAGCAAGAGTGTGTGTGTTTATGTATGTGTCAGCTTGAACAAGCAACCATGTATAGGGAGAAGGGAGAAGACTGTGTGTGGCAGACTGAATGTGTGTGTGAATGGGTGTGTAGTATGTTGTATGTGTGTAATATGTGGTGTGTGTCAGCCCAAGTGAGTGCATGTGTGGGTGTGCGTATGTCAGCATATATCTGGGAGGAAGAACTAGAGAGACTTTTTATTTCCCTGGATCCTATGTGGTAGGAGAGATTTCTTAGAAAATCATACAAGTGCCGTTTTATTAAAATTTGCCTTTCCGACATAATGGCAGGTCCCTCCAAGTATGTTAATTAACCTCAGTAGAAATTAGGTGTGAAAAATACCCTAAAATGATTTAGCAGCAGGGCACGGAGAATTCAGTCAATTTAAACATTGCCACTTTATAAGTCAGCAAAATGCTATTTTTCTTTCAGTTTAAAATAATCTGATATAATAACTAATTTTTCCTTCACTAAATGGCTCTTTAAATCAGTGCTACAATTGATGTCTCTCAAACATCATTTTATTTTAAATTAAGGTTTAGCAGATAATTTCTGAACAATCATGATTAATCCCTTGCTAGAGTGTTAATATTACACATAAACATAAAATACAACATTGCTAGAAACAGTTCAGCTTTCAAAACTAAGTACCATGAAGCACTGACATAGTATGCTGGACTAGAACTTCATTTTTGATTCCCACAACACACTTCTGGTCACTCCACTCGGCCTCACTATCCAGAGCTGACTAGGAGGAAACACATCACACAAGTGACTCACTGTCTGTCTACTCAATGGAAAGAAAAGAAGGTTCTCATCCTCAGTACTGACCCTAATGCTCATCAGATTTTATAAACCACAAGATAAACCTGGAAAAATATCAAAGTAGTCAGGGGAGCTGCTCTTCCCCAGAATGCCAGTTCCAATGGCCTCTGGGTAGAAAGTAACTAAGGTAGGTTTTCTTTCTGGAATTCAGCTATTATTCTGGTGTTTTTGCCAATACCTCATAGATATATATGCATAAATATGTGCATGTTTATAAATACACACACACAAAATTTACTCCACAAAATAGAACTTAATGTCACCTTGTTTTATTTTTCTAAATCAAATAAAGTATGACTCCAAGTATCCATTTGCTAACAGTGTTATTCGGTATTTCATACTCTTTCCTGCTCTGGCCCTGTGAGAGCACCAGGAAATTCAGCAAACTTGAGAAGGGACTTATGGCTTTCAATTTGTTGTGGTCACCATTGAGATGCTGGTGTTCAAACCCCAAGGACAGGTGGGACACTTCCAAGGCAGTGCAGACCTTGGAATCTTTAAGTGCCTGGAACACAGTGGCCTCCCTCACAACATCACCTCCCCCTCCACCACATCATCCACCTGTCACCCACAGGCCTTAGCACTTCCTGGGATGCCCCACAGGACTCAGAGTGGACCTGCCACTGTGCTTCATAACCCATAACTCTGGGTGAGAACTTTCCGCCCCTTCCAAGTCTTGAAACTTCATTCCTTCTTGGCCAACCTAATTCAATGCTCTCTCAGAAGATAAATACAGACACTCTTTGCTTTTCCCCTTGAAAAGGTGGGTAGAACACTGTGAGGTGCTCAGGCCCTCAGAAACTTGAGGATGGCCTTATGGCTTTCAGTCTGTCGTAGTCACTGTTGAGATGATGTTGTCCAAACCTCAAGGACAGGTCAAAGGTCTTTAGGCCTCTCCTTTCTGGGAGGATGGGGAAAAGGTACATTTTAGTCAACAGTAGCCATGTTGTCAAATTCTATTATTACACTATTTTTGCCTTGGTTTACAGACTTCCTGGATACACTGTAGTATATGATTGTATTATACTTTTTTCAAATTAACAGTTAGACATATTGTACCAGGTACTTCCCCTAACAAGGTATCTGGAGATAGATGGAAATTATAGCACATTTTTAAAAAATGTCACTAGCACGCTGTCGAAAATAAGTTTATCTTATGTTTCCAGACTTTTCAAACACCCTTAGAATGTATACGTATGTACATGTATATGTCAATATGTGTGTGTATATGTGTGTGTATATATACATATTTTTTATATTGCTCAAATTTTTTTCATTGATGTGTTTTCTTAAGTGGTAAGACCTTTTTAAAATAAAAGTTTGATAATTTTCTATAATAGCTACTTAAAAACCTCTTTTCCAGTTTACTATGTGCCTTTGGTTTTGTTAATGTGGAATAACATGCAGAAGATTTCATGACTCAATTTTTAAGTATATTTGCATAAAGTTACATAGGTATTTGCATAATTTGTAATCTTCTTTGACTCTGACTATAGCCCTTTTCTCATTTCTAAATTTGTTGATTTGTATTTTCTTTCTCCTTCTCTTTTTAAAATTTAGTTTACCAAATGTTTATTTCATTGTTTGATTTTAAACCAGGCTTAATCAGTTCTATCATTTTTCCATCTTCTAACATTAAATTCTGTGTTTTATCTTTACTCTTAACATACTCTTATCTGCCTAAGTTCTGTTTATTGGTATTACTTTGTTTCAGGATTTTTTTTTCCTCCCAATTGTCTAGAATTTAATGTTCACTCTTAAATTATATTTTTTAAATAATTAAATTTCTTAGAGTGATGAATTTTTTCCTATAAATATGCATATGTCTGCCAAGCATAAATGTTTTTTTTAAATTTTTTGACATGAAACTTACTTTCTTGATTATTTTCCTTAAAAGGCTTAGTAATTGTATTTTTATTTCCTTACTTTACTAATAAGAATTTTCCCTTAACAGTAAATGAATTTTCCCACGGTTTTACAAGAGAAAATATAAAATGGAATTTTGGCTTTTTTCCTTGTAGTATTCTAGTCAGAAAAAGAAAGTTTTGTAAATGAAAGTTCTAGCTAAGGACTTTAAACCTTTAATGATATTATTAGCTATTTGATAAAGTTCTACCACTTACATGCCACCCATTTTATTTTTTTATATTCCCCATTCTAGAAAATAATGGCAAAATTTCCTATTTGTGCACTTCAGAGCAACCTACCAAAACTAATAAAATTTGAATGGAACTTTTAACAAAAGTTTTCAATGAATACTTTTTTCTTTTTCCTACTCAAAGTACATATTAAAGAAAACCTGCCAATCTTTACAGGTAGTCCTCGAATCTTCCTGCAGCTGACTGGTGGATACAAACTCCCAAGTGTCAGGGCACAGGGCATTCTCTCTCCCATTGCCATGCCCTCCTCTCTTTCCAACTATCTATATCACTTCTTAAGTAGTCATCAAAATGGAGTCATTTGGGGCAATTAAAAGATCCTTGTGAGTGAATTTCTTTAAAGCCATTTAATATCAGAAATGCTCATATTACCCATTAAAAATATCCTCTCAGACATTTGGATTCCCTCCAACAGAGGATGCAGTGGGGAGTTCAGGAGGTTGAGAACAAGGTAGGAGCTGCAGAGAAAATAAATAAAGCCTCCAAATGAGAGTTTGGTTCTTTTACATTTTATACCACACCCCTTGGTTTAAAAGCCATAAATAAAACTAAAAACAATACTCTTGAGTAATGACTTTTACTTTTGTTGAGGACACTTCACAGTTTCCCAGGAGATTCTTCAGGCCTCTGACAGAGATCTAAATAAGAAGCAATTTTAAGATGTCATTCCTTATCTAGCCATTTTACCAAGACATGCTTTACCCAAGATAGACTAAATGACAACCTGTTTCCCACCTTAGTACATGTCAGATAAACTAGCATTCTCAGTTCTGCCTTGACTATAGATTGCAGAATATGATTAACGATATAGCCAAGCAGAAGTCCCCAAGGAAAACATCATCTCTTAATTCTGACTATCCTAATGAAATCTCATAGTTCATAATTCATTAATCTGACTGCAGTGACAAAAATAGGATGCAAGAAAAAAAAGTACTTCTATAGTGTCCAAAGAGACAAAGCTGAGACAATTCATTAGCAATAGCATATGCTTAAATTTCACTATGTTCTGCTGCATAGTGCAAGGTTTTCTGTAAAAAAGTAACAGCAAGAAACACATTATGTTCCTCTTTTTGAAGAAAATGATCACCTTCAAAGAAGCCAACAGAATTCTTATTTAAAATATTCTTGTTTCTCCAAGAAAAAAAGTCCTACACAATAGGTTCCTAAAATACAAATTTTATTAAGGCAATCAGTTAAATAAGAGTCCACTGAGCACAGGCTTTTGTCCTTCTTTTTCTTAGCCTTCCCTTAGAGGAAGACTGCCTGTCATCCTATTAACCATACATTTTCTAAGTGCGAGGTCATTTCACTGTTTAGTTTCTTAAATTAGTGGAGCTTAATGTATCACTTCACCCAAAATTAGCTGTTATAAAAGGTAATATACTAACGTGTAAAACACGTTGCTTTTTCTAAAGTACTTAGCATTCAAAAATAAATACTATCATTTAATGATGGTGATAATGATGAAAATTAGAATATTCTATCTGATTCAACATATTCTTAATTATCAGCAGCAACAACAGCAACATAGACCTTGGTGGTCAACAGAGTCTGATGGAGTCCTGCACTCACAGAAAGTGCCACTCCTAAGTTGTGGAGGACATTTGCACTGTGAATGTCATCCCCACATCATGAACCTAAAGACCCTTCCATAGACTTTTGAATTTTAATTTGTAACTGAGGCTGGCATGTGATTACCACTTGGGTACAGAGGTAGCAAACCTACATATCTCCCCCTTAAGGGAAAGGCCAAAGAGCCCAGATCATTCAGCCTTAAAAAGTGAAGTCATTGGAATACCTTTTCCATTCTAAAGAATTATTCTTTGCCCACAAAATAAACACATAATAATAGAAACTCTATGCTTATGGGAGTAAGCCATCCATTACATATAAGGCATACCAGTCCTGGACTTTTATAGAAATTTTCTGTAAAACAGCTATAAAGATGTCAAAGTTCTATTAGTTATTATATTACTTTGAACGTTGTGACGGATAGAAAGCAGGTTTAAGGTTTTGTTTGGAAATTTTCATCTAAAGATGGGTTCTCTTCTTTTGGGAGGGGAGAAAAACAGCAAGTGTTCAAGAGCTCAAAATTCATGCTGAATCAAAGATAACTTTGCACTGGTCATAAAGTTCTAGCCAAAGAAATATCCCAATTCACTAACCTTGGTTCCATGAGTGAGATTAAGTAGTTGAGGTGATAAAAAGTGAGACCTACTCTTCTGCCTGGGTCTTATCCCCGCATATCAAATTCTTCAGTTACCATAAAATACCACATAGAACTGCTATGCCATATTACAAAGCTGCAGCACAAGTTTCACAAACAGGTGAATTTTAATTCTAGATTAAAAAGATGAAAATGCTTGCTATGTCTCAACATAGCAAGTTTAATTTTATACCTACTTTTCTTTTCCAGGCTATCCAAGGTCACAAAGCTGAGCTCATTTATAAATCCTCCTTTGCCTTTTGTCAAAATTTGGTTCACTATCAAGTAACATTTTCCTTAATGCAAATTTTTATTTGTTCCCATTGTTTCAGTACAGAGGCATTCTTAGATAACTTTTCTTATATTTTACTGTTCATCCTTCTCTACCTCCATGACCCAACATCCAACTCTAAATCTTCCTCTGTCAGTCATTGAAATAGCATGTCATTCTTCCTCTCAAAAATGATGGTTTCCAAATATTTGAAAACACAATGGTTTGCAGTTATTTTTAAGTCTTGCTTCAGCTAGAAGTTTTTTGGTTGCAAGTAACTGAAACTCAAAAGGCTTGAGCAATTAAAGGTATTTACTAGTTTGTGTAATGAAAAATTCCAGTGACAGGGTTTAGCTTCATCCAGCTGAACGGTGTTACCAAGACTATCTTCATACCTTAGTATGAAGATCTTAGATGTTGTATTCACCCTAAGGCTTTTAAAAAATCTTTTTTTCTTTTTTCTTTTTTTTTTTGAGACGGAGTCTCGCTCTGTCGCCTGGGCTGGAGTGCAGTGGCGCGATCTCCACTCACTGCAAGCTCCGCCTCCCGGGTTCACGCCATTCTCCTGCCTCAGCCTCCCATGTAGCTGGGACTACAGGTGCCCACCACCGTGCTCGGCTACTTTTATGTACTTTTAGTACAGACGGGGTTTCACTGTGTTAGCCAGGATGGTCTCGATCTCCTGACCTCGTGATCCGCCCGTCTCGGCCTCCCAAAGTGCTGGGATTACAGGCGTGAGCCACCGGGCCCGGCCTTTAAAAATCTTTAGATGGTCTCCCCTACCTCCTAAGGGTACAAGTTCAACTACTTCCAGCAGGAAAGTCAGAGCCTGTTTTTACAGCAGCTCTATTAAAATGCTAGTATCTAGTCCAGTTGTGCGTGTGTGGTCCATGTGACCATTACTAAAAAGACATCACTGTGGCGTCTGGGCGTGGTGGCTCACGCCTGTAATCCCAGCACTTTGGGAGGCCAAGACGGGCGGATCAGGAGGTCAGGAGATCGAGCCATCCTGGCTAACACGATGAAACCCCGTCTCTATTAAAAATACAAAAAAATTAGTGGGGTGTGATGGCGGGCGCCTGTAGTCCCAGCTACTCGGGAGGCTGAGGCAGGAGAATGGTGTGAACCCGGGAGGCGGAGCTTGCACTGAACCAAGATCGAGCCACTGCACTCCAGCCTGGGCGACAGAGTGAGACTCCGTCTCAAAAAATAAAAATAAAAATAAAAATAAATCATTGTGGCTAAAGGGATGGGGCACACTGATGCTCAAACCAATGAGAGCCCTTTTTGGAGCTGGAAGAGAAGTCTATGTTACCCAAATTGCTCAGAAAATTTGGGGCACTGTACTTTGGAAGGAGAAAGGGTGCTTGAGAGTCAGACAACAAATGTTAACTACAAAAGTAAATCCTTGACATTTATCAGATTGTGACTCTTCTGTACTTTTTATGTTTTAGAATATCCTACACAGAACAGCATAGCATTCACTATACAGTTGGTGCAATATGAATAATGACATTAGTAAAACATAAAAATACAGAGAATAAGTGCTTCCTAATGCAATACATTTCAAAATGACGAGAAGAAAATAAAATTTGCGAATAATATTTAAATAAACTTGGCACTTTAAATACTCATTGTGAACATAGGTCTGTGTTTGTTTTGTTTAATTTTGTTTTTGTTTTTTCATTTCCAAAGCACCATATATTTTGAACACATATGGAAGGGCGTATGGTTCCCTAATATCTTAAGTGTGACTTCATCATTTTATTGGAGAATTTTTTAAAAGTTAAAAATACAACTTTTAAACAGGGTGGCCATATATGCTAGCTTGCCGAGGAGATGCTTGGTTTATGCATTGCTCTTACATGGGTAGTCTGATTTTAAAAAACAAACAAACAAGCAAACATTTTGGCAACATGTATATCATATTCTTAAAGAAATTTGAGACAAGGGAAATACCTAATCAAATAAAAGTGAAGTTAAATAGGCATACTCTTTGTGTAAGCAAAGAAATAGTTCAATTTATCATGTAGTAAGAAACACAGCACTGCTTCTAACGTACGAAAGAAAATTCATTTGAAGCCACAGCTGTTGTGCTTTAGGGATTTGGATTAAAACTCATTATTATCTTTCTGGTAATACTCTTCCCTGGACCAATCAGTGGTCATATGGTGTTTACAGACCCTGAACACTGAACTGACTTGAATGGCCTTTGTATTACAATACAATCAGATTATGTCTAATCTAAATGCTGTGTGTCCTTTATAGGACAGACGAATCCTAATCCCCCATTTACAAAAGCAAAGCCAGTCCAGTTCCCAATGGCTATCTAGTCACCATTTCCTGTTTTGTTTTTTAATTTTCAATTGACATATCAAAATAAATTTTAAATTCACTCAATCTAAAGTTAGTGTAAAAATAAATATGTGGTGGTTTTGAGCTGTGGTCAAAGCACTTCTTTTTTGATAGTTTAAAATATGTTACTACAAAAACACAATTCTTCTCCTTCTAAAGAATAAAGATTAACAAAATAACCACCCCTACTATTCTAACAGTTTAAAGGCAAGCTTTAAAAGCATCTCATTTCCTCTTTCCCAAATTACTTGAGAGGTTATCTTGAAGCTCAGATTAGTTAGCTGTGCCCAGGCTTTATCGGTTAAGGAATAACGATGTTTTAAAGCAGAAGTCCCCACAAGATGACCCACCAAGCCATTTGGTAATGGACCTTTCTACCCCTTGCAATTCCATTACAGTGTTGTCAAGTCTTGCTTCACTTTGAGTCTCTGAAATAAGATGCCATTTTCAAGGAAGTGAGGGAGTAAAATATTATTGATGACAACGACTCCTCCCTTCCTTAACTCATGGCTTCCACCATCTGCGAACCCCAACTTTCTTCCCATTTACCACCTCAGGATTGCCCCCCCATCTCTGTCCTCCCATGATTCTAGGATTCGTTGTCAGTATTCTGATGCCATCCTCTCCCATAGCTCAGCAGCTTTATTGACACTAAATTTGGGGTATCCTTTTTAACACCTCTTTTATCCTCCTTTTTACATCGCCTCTGTGAGCCACCTGGCCAGCAAATGAGAGCCTGCAATTAGAAGAGAATAGGTAAATAAGCTACCAAAGTATGAAAAACAGCTGTCGAAAATTCAGCTCCCACCCTCACATATAACAGAGTTTAGGATTTGGAATTGTCAAACAAGAATGGAGTTCAATGTTTAAATAGATAAGGAAGAAATTTTTCAAAAGGTATCAGGAAGGCACGTTGTATTTTAACAAAGACTGATAGTGCTCTGTTTCTTGATACAACTCTATAAAGCCACAAATAAAACAACAACAAAACATGCAAGAGCTCTGATGCACTCATGGGTTTTCTTCAGGGATAGAGGTAGAAGGCTGGCTTGTTAACAATGAAAAGACATCATTCTAACTCTCACTTGATGACTGATTTCATTCCTTTTGGAATACTCAGACACCGCTTACCCCAGCACCATCCATCTCTATGAAGCAAAGAGCACTATTGATAGCCCTGCAGAGAAGCAAAACTATTCCCAATAGGCGCCTTTCAACTATGCAGCACTCTCCCTTAAAGCAGGGGGTCAGCAGCAAGATATTTCTCCACAATACACACAATAGATCTAAATGGACCTAAAATGAACATGTAGGTTTTGTTTTATTCTTTCTTTTTTTATTTGCTTTGTAAATTATTCAGAAAAAAATTTATTTAACTTGCCTGGATTTCTCTCACTGCCTAGCACCTACCCACAAAACATATACTAAAAATAAATACCAACTGCTTTTGCATCTATAAATAATGCAGTAAGAAAGGTAAATTTGAAGCTAAAAATTTATACGGCATACATCAAAGACAAACCTAGTTGACTTTGGTTTCTGTATCAATTCAAAACTTCAAATCTTTTGTCCATTCCACACTTAAGTTCCTAGTATGGTCTAAATACTACAGTAGAATAAAGACAAACTGGAAACTCACACTGCACTGAGTGTCTTAAAACCTAACAAAGAGACACAAAATTATCTAAGAATATAAAGTGATACAGTATACTATAAGACACTGATAGAGTCTTCATGCTATCTTCAATTAACTGACATCCTATCAAGTGCCAGATACTGTATTAAGCACTAGAAATCCATTAGTCAGAAATATGTAAATATGATAGGCATGCAGGGGAGAAGGAGTAGCTAGAGCAAAGACTAGTTGGTGTGGAAAAACCAATGTCCAAGGAGCTGCAAGAAGCTGGGTATTTTGGAGACAGTGTGATAGGGAGGGTTGGGGAAGGAGGGGTAAATAGACTTGGGGAGAGTTCAGATCACATTGGGCCTTCTATGCTTCCCCAGGAAATCAGAATTCTGTCCTGTGGGCAACAAGTCACGAAAGACTTTTAAGCAAGGATCTCTCTTCTATTAATTCAAATATCTGATAGCTGATTTCATAACAACACAAATACCATTTTAATGAAATGATTATGTATTTCTAGCAGTGGGAAATCTGAGTTTTATATTTACATAAATATAAATATTTATTTGAAAAATATAATTCTCAAATGCAAAATGTAAATAATAATTTAATGTTAAATAATCTTTAAAAAATAAACCTCACACATCTCTTACAACCAGAACTGCCCCACATTTCCTAGCTTCCTATTATTAACTGCTCCCTATTAAATGCTGCCTTCACTGGGGACAATGTTGATGTAAACATTGCCTTTCTTATAGCATGCTGTTAAAACATAACATACGTGCATACAAGCAAACATCATAGAGCCTATGAATTGTCACAAAGTGAACGTGTCCCATGTAGCCAGCATTAAGATCAACAGGATTACCAAAACCCCAGACTCCATCTCATGCCCCCTTATAATCATTTTCTGCCTCAAGGGTAACCACTACCCTGACTTTTGATGCCATGGGTTATATTTGTCTGTTTTTAAGCTTCCTATAAATGCAGTTATGTAGAATTTATTCTTTTGTGAGTTTTGTCTGTGCTGTTGGGTATAACTGTAAACTATTTGTTTTAATTTATGTAAAGTGTTGTATTTTTATGAATATATCATTTTATGACTATTTTATAAATATATCGTTTATTTATCTAGTCTACTATCAATTGATATTTGAGTATTTTTCAGTTGAGGGTGTTATAAATGATGCTGCTATGAACATTCTTGTGTTTGGTGGAACATAGGTACATATGCCTATGGAATTGCTGGGTCTACCTTATTTATTTTTTATAATGTCAATACTTTTAAACAGAGGGCAAGTGTGAGATAACGATATGTGGGAAACTATATAGAAGGATAAGAGGACAATGGACAGCTAAACAAAATCCAAATGCTCATCATTAAATTGTCCATTAATTCCTTCACCATGAGCCCACCATATTACACACAACATTTAGCGATAATGGCCTGTATTTGAAAACTCCTTATTAAAAGTAAAACATGCCCTCATTTCTGCTTTGTAGCTTAAGTAAAATTTTGTTTTAAATATAAATCCTTTATTCACTTTTGTTTCAGATGATTTGGTTTAACACTAAGCAAACCATCATAATGTGAGTGGCTACATTATTGCAAAAAAGAATACCAAGACAATCTAAAAGGGAAGATTTGGATAAGAAAAGGCTTCTGGTTTTCATGAAGTTTGAGAGTATGAAAATTACAAATCACCTCAAGAACCCTAAAATCTTTTCTTTAAACAGGCCTGTGTAACCAAATCACTGGCAACTGTATTTCTGAAAATATTTCACAAAACTGGCATGATTTGAAATATATGGGTTTTATGGATTGCCTGGGCTCTGTGCCTAGAAATATTTCCAGAGATCATCTCACGTTTTTATTCCTAGGATCAACAATGTCAGCAGATGTTAAGGTTTGTTAGCCAAGTACAGTGATTTAAAAAGAAAGAAAGAGAATAAGAAAAGAAAAAAAAAAAAAAAAAAAAAAAGAAAAGAAAGGAAGTCAGGTTCATTTTAACAATCTTCCAAACCAGTAACTCAAAGGATGGGATGGATTTAAAAAAAGTTTTAAGAGAGCACCACTATTTAAACAAGAGCAGCACTAAACATTTTAATTAAGGAATACAATCAGCTCCAAATCATACATACCATTCTAGTCTTTCCAAATCATCCCAAAATACAATAAAAGACCAAATGTCAAAATACTTCACTGAGAAAACAATTTTATGTTCTAATAATATTTCTCTTCATAGCTGAAGAGACTATTAGCTGAAAAACAATATTCTCCTAGGTCTTCAATGATTAAAATATCTTCCTATAAATATATCCAAGAATAATGTTAATTCACTTACCAGAGTGAAAATTAAACAACTGTACATACACATATAAAAATATTAATAATAATCTAGACATTGACCTTACACCTTTAACAAAAATTAATTCAAAATTGATCATAGAAGTAAATGTAAATCACAAAACTATAAAACTTCTAGAAGATAACATGGGGGGGAATCTAGGTAACCTTGGGTGTGGATATGACTTTTTAGATCCAACACCAAAGCACAATCCATGAAAGAAGAATAATGATAGAAGAAACTTTACTGAAATTAAAAACTTTGGCTCTGAGAAGATATTTTTAAGAGAATGAAAAGACAAACCAGAGATTGGAAGAAAATATCGGCAAAACATATATCTGATAAAAAACTTGTATCCAAAATATACAAAAACTCTTAAACACTCAACAAAAGAGCCCAATTGAAAAAGAGCAAAATGATCTGCATAGGCACCTCACCAAAGAAGACATGCAGACAACAGGCACATTGAAAGACTCCATATCATGTCACTGGGGAGATGCAAATTAAAACAACGAAGAGATATCACTACATGCCTATTAGAATAGCTATAGATAAAATTCTGTCAGGATGGCTAAAAAACTGACCACACTATATGCTGGTAAGGATGTGGAGAAACAGAAACTCTCATTCATTGCTGTGGAGATGCAAAATGGTTTAGGCACTTTGAAAAATAGTTGGCAGTTTCTTACAAAGCCAAGCATTGTCTTACCATGGGATCCAGCAATTGCACTCCTGGATATTTACTTAAATGAGTTGATAATTTATGTCCATACAAAACCCTGCATAAAAAGTGATTATAGAAGTTTGATTCAGAATTGCCCAAACTTGAAAGCAGCCTAGATGTCCTTCAAAAGGTGAACAGATAAAATGTGGTAAATCCAATGTAATATTATTCAGCAATAAAAAGAAATGAGCTGTCAAGCCACAAAAGACTTAGTGGGACTTTAAACACGTATTACTAAGTAAAAACACCCATCTGAGAAGGCTATACACTCTGATTCAAACTATATTACATTCTGGAAAAGGCAAAACTAGAGAGACAATAAAAAGATCAGTGGTTTCTGGTGGATGGGGAGGCAGAGATGAATAGGTGGAACACAGGAATTTGGGGGCAGTGAAACTCTTCTGTAGGATATTGGAATGGTATACACATGACAATATGTATCTCACAAAATCCATAGACTGTACAACACAAAGAGTGAACATTAATGCAAACAAGAGCCTTTAGTTAATAATAATGCATCAATATTGGTTCAACAACTATAACAAATGGATCATACCAATGCAAGTTGCTAACAATAAGGGAAAATGAGGGGAAAAGAGGGAGTACAGAAGAACTCTCTATACTTTCTGCTCAATTTTTCTGTAAATCTAAAATTTCTCTTACAGTCTATTAATTTTATTTTTTATTTTCAGGCAGTTAAAGATATGTAAAAATATTGGTAATACTTATGAAATGGGAAACAGAGAAGTTGCACATGAATCCTGAACTAAAAATGACTGGACTGTATGGACTTCCTTTTCCAGGCAATATCAGTAGTAATAATTATGATAATAATGATGATAGATAATAGTTACTATGCATTTACAAAGTGCCAGGCACTGTGCTGCAAATTTTATACACTAATTTAACTGTCACATAACTTTATGAGGTAGGTATCCTTGTTTCCTAAGGCAACAGGAACTTTCTCCAATTCACATAGCTAGTAAATAGTTAGCAGGCTGACTGACTCTGTTCTGCACTCTTAACCACAGTGCTGTATTGCATTTTACTGCCATAGTGAAGATCCAGCAAAACTGCATGAACATTTCCACTTAAGATGCCAAAACTTACTGGATCAAGTTGCTTTGAAAAAAAAAAAAAGGTAAAAATGTGTTTATCATCTAAACTAAAATTTTTTGTTTAAAAAAAAAAACTATCTTTAGAAATACATACACTTGGAAATACTTGCATCAAATGAAAATATAATCTCTAATTTTCCAGAAGTAAACTTCCTTGCAAGCAGATACCAGTGCTCTCATGGGCCCACAAGTTTGCTTAAATGCTCTTTCCAAGAGAAAAAAGGAAAGTCAGTTTAGTAGTAGCAAGTTCCGGGTATTTGGGCAAAGCGTCCAAGGCCTGGTTCAGGAGTGGGGAGGCCATTATTGTAGCCCAAGCTCTGCCACTCCTCTGCCAAGCACATCTGTCTGTTAAGATCTTAATTTATGGACTCACAAAGAGACTGACAGAGAAAATCTCTGACTCCCTGCTATTTCTCTGATTCATGCATTTGAAGCTTGAAGATTATTAATTCTTGTGACAGAAAGAAATAGTTCAGGCATAAGGCATGAGCAAATTATGATAGGGTGTGGAGTTTCATTTCAATTTAGGCAAGACTGCCCGCATATAACATCCAGCTGTGGGTCTGAGGATACGTGGCAGAGCCTCCTTCCATCGACAAGTCTCAGTAGCAAGCACAGAAGTCAGATTAATTAAACTGTGTTAGGATTAGGAAGATGAGATTTGGACAAGTCTGGCCTTTTGCTATATTTACAAAGGAATCTTCCTTCTCCTACCATGCCCTCTCCCTCTCCTCCCACCTTGGTTCCCCAGTACACTAGGCATCCATTCCAGGATATTCCTTGAAGTTCCCTATGTGCTACAACAGATTCACCTCTCCCTTTAAAAATGCAGTCTCACTACAGCTCTTCTAGGATTTAGAAGGAAAGCAATCAGATTAAAATGCATCAGACTACAGCATAAATGACTGAAAGGAGCTTAACACTTCCAGGGTCAGTATTGCATGTAAAAAAAGTTAATGTATAGAAACCTTTCAGGGCCGGGCGCGGTGGCTCAAGCCTGTAATCCAGCACTTTGGGAGGCCGAGATGGGCGGATCACGAGGTCAGGAGATCGAGACCATCCTGGCTAACATGGTGAAACCCTGTCTCTACTAAAAAATACAAAAAACTAGCCGGGCGAGGTGGTGGGCGCCTGTAGTCCCAGCTACACGGGAGGCTGAGGCAGGAGAATGGCGTAAACCCGGGAGGCGGAGCTTGCAGTGAGCTGAGATCCGGCCACTGTACTCCAGCCTGGGTGACAGAGCAAGACTCCGTCTCCAAAAAAAAAAAAAAAAAAAAAAAAAAAAAAGAAACCTTTCAAAAGTGGAATTTAGATAAAAGCAAGTTTTGTGAACTTTTCAAAAATAATTATTAGGTTTTAGGAAAGGAAAGGGCACTATTCGAGGCATCTTGCCTTAGTCTACCAAGTCAGAAAGCAAATCCAGATGTCAAGCAACCCACCACCTCATTTTCAAAAGCTTACAAATCCACACTCTAGCCACCCTGTGAGATTCCAGGGTATGCATGATCTTCAGGCTAATGATTTAAATAACGAACTTAAATGGACAAGTATGCATTTTATAATAATCATCACATTCCACACTAAATCAAAGCATCCGAGAATTAAAATAAGATATGCTAAGAGAAAATAGTCAAGACCTAACCAAATACACATTATGCAATTAATTTTTGTTGCATGAGTAAATGAACCATGCTGAATTGAAGTGATTTTGCTGACATTACCTTCAACAAGAAATGTTATATTCATTTGAAATTCCTCTGCTTTGGGGTGAAAATAACAATGTTATATCAAATATTTTTCAAGGTTAATTTATAGCTTCTTAAAAATCTGCACAACCCATTATTTCACATTTCTCAAAGTATATCACTTTTTAATATAGCCCTTATTATATAGAGACAAAACATCCAGAAAAAAAGCATATGTATGTGTATGTGTGTGTGTGTGTATATGTATAAATGTATGTATATGTGTATATATATTCAATCAGATACTTGGTATAATTTTATTTAGACACAATTGAATATTTGACCACATTTTCAATTTTCAGTTTTGTTTCCCCAAATGTGCCCATATTTTGACTATTTCAGGAGAATACACAGAAAAACCATACAAATAAAATGTTCTTTTCAGTTTTCTTTGAAACTATTTCAGATCTCACAAATAAGATGTGGTAGCTAGAGAAACACTGCTCTATAGATGATGTACACCTAAAAAAAATAAAAACATACACACGGTATTCTGCTAAAAATTAGTATACAACTCTCAGATATAAATTTAAAAGATTTACAATTAAAGAAGAAAGTAATAATGCAGAATCAAACCAAGAAGAATTATTATTTGGATGGTCCTTTAGAGTTCTACCAATGTACTGGTACCCCTTCTGCCATTTCATAAAGCCGCCCTATTCACTGGTGGTTACTATACACACTGTTGCCTTACTAGATTTTAAAGCTAAAAATGACTAATTTTTAAAAAACACCTGGCAGTACTGAATATGCCTTTTATACATTTTGACTTCTGAATCAAGTTAGTGTTTTACATACTAAAAAAGTTAAATTTAAATAAGAAAGGATGGGAAAAACTAAAATGGAATTCACTCTGAAAAAAAACCTAATTATATATCCAATAAATAACATAACTGTACAGAAAATAGAAAAAGAATGCAGGTAACTTTTGGACATAGTGTATGACTTTATATCATCAATGAAATATATTCTAAGGACAAAAAGAACTGCAGAGATCTTAAACTCCGTGAGTTTGTTGTTGGTATTGATATTGGTGCAGCAATTCTAAAATTAGGGAGAGCATTATTGCAGCCACAAACAAGTAAATATTAATATGTTCATGTTATTGGAACCATGGTTTTCTCTGTGGGAAGAGATACAGCTACAGAATGAGGGAAGGAAAAAAGAATGCTGTGGTATAGGATAAGAATTAGAGGTGTCAGTAAGTACTCATAATCTTGTATATGTATGTGTGTGCACTGAATAGTACTAAAAGCAATGCTACCCCCACTCTGGAAGCAGTAACACCCTCATAGTAATAAACATAGCTAGTTCCCAGATTTTGGTTTCTAAATACCGTTCCCCATTGGAAGAAGTCAGAACCTTTTGGAGAAATCAGTGATTGCTGGTCTTGAGCAGGGAAAGTACAAAGTGAGCCTGAACCTCCTTCTAAGCTAGACCAAAAAAACTGGGTTGGGGGGAGTGCTCAATAACTAATTAAAAATACCAGCCTGAAGGGGCTCTTACTAGTCAAATTTGGGACAATTACAATATCAGAATGTATTATGATAGCAGTGAATGATAAATAATGCATTTTTTAAAAAATTACTGAGTCCATACTGATATTTTAAAAGGAAAGACAGGGGAGAAAGCTTTTCTTTACAAAGGTAAGTCAAATAATGAGTGTACAGGGAACAAGAGAAATGGAGAGTCATCATTTTTACAACCACCATAGTAACAACTGATTCTGGAAAGATGCACCTGTGGATGCTAACCTCATTAGATGAAAGGCTATTAGAAAACAAGATATTCAGAATCTTAGTTATTGACAGCAAAAGAGAAAAAGATATCTTTACAATGGGGAAATCTGGCAAATACACCTTTACCAAATAATCAAGTTTAATATCATCAACAAACTAACATCATAAGCCTCCTGATATTATATACTATGAAGGACACAACATCACCCATGAAGCATGCCTGCCAAATACATTTAGCCAAAATCTACTCAGGAGGAAACTTCAGATATGCCCAAATTGAGAGATACTCTGCAGAGCAGTTGGCTTATCTCTTCAAAAATGTCAGTTTCATAAGGAACAAAGAAGGCTAGGGGACTATTCTGAATTAGAGGAGACTAAATAAATAGGACAATAGAAAAAATGAACTATAAAGGACAAAATTGGGACAATTTGGAAAATGTAAGCATAGGCTGGATAGTAGATAAAAGCATTGTATTGTTAAATTTCCTGGACATGACCGGATATACACTGAAGTATTTAAGGATGAAATGTCATGATGTCTACAACTAACTTTGAAATGTTTTAGCAAAAACAAAACAAAAACAAAACTAAATGTGTATACAGAAAGAAAAGAGATAAAGCAAAAGTGGCAAACTGTTTCCAATTGTTGAACCTATTTCACATAGCAACTTTTAAGCAACTTTTCATCTATTTGTAATTTTCAAAATAAAACGTTGGGCAGGGGGAAGGTGGAAATCCTTGAAGTAATAGGAAACTTTTTAGATGTTCTGGCCTTAGAACTCTCTAGCCCATTTTATTCAGGTGGGGCCTAGACCTAATGGAATACACGTAAGCTAAATACGTGCACCATAGCTCCACTGATGTGTTGGTAGGGTGGGGGCCAGGAGAACTATGGCAAAGGTCTAAGGAATACGATGCTTGCTGGCACTTCCTTACTGTGGCTGTCCAAGCACTGCACTATCTGCCCCTGTCAGTTCTCAATTCCTACCTTTCCTCACCCTTATGCATGAGTCCCCATCCCCACTTTCTTCTTTCTATTTGGCATTATTGTTAAGCTTGTTCTTCCCTGGAACTGTGTTCTCTGTGCCCTGTGCTTGGGAAGTTCTGCCTCTAGACCCTTCATATCATGTGGGTCCTGGCTGGGGTGTCACTCCCTTGGCAGGCCTTCTCTGACACCAATTCTACCCTAGCCCCTCACTTCGGGCACATGTCTCAGTGCACCTTGTTTAAAGTTGTTGTTATTACGATTATTATTTTGTAGTAAGAACACTCCACATGAGATATGCCCTCTGCACAAATCGTTAAGTGTATGATACATACTATTGCCTATAAGTGAATGGATACATAAAATGTGATACATATATACAATGGAATACTATTTAGTGTTAAAAAAATATGGAAATTCTGAAATAGGCAACAACGTGGATGAACCTTGAGGATATTAAGCTAGGTTAAATAAGTCAGTCACCAAAAGACAAATACTGCATGATTCCACTTATGTGAGGGTTTCAAAATAATTTCATAAAGTTTTTTTTCAGAATACTCACTACATTACACAGTGAGAAATTATCATATTTACGCATTTACTTATTATTTGTTGTCTGTCTCTCATGAAGGGATCTTGCCTCTCTTACCCACTGCTGTAAGCCCAATCCTCAGTTTAATGTATTTCGTAAATACCTGTGGACTTCATAGACCCACAGTGTTAAAACACTGCCAAACCCTGCAGGTTAAACTCTGTATTGCTTCTCCTGGAATATTTGCATTTAGAGCAATAAAATAAAAATGTAAAATAAGAGAATTTGAGTCAAAATCCTCTCTCATATTTCTTTTAAAAAACTATTTCAAGATATCTGAATCAAGGTTCTTGTGTTCTCTAATGAAACAAAGGTATACTTGCAAACAATCACAGCAAACTGGACCTTCCTGTCCTTGTAACAATAAATGAATGAGGGAATCCAATTGCTGCTTCACTTGCCCCCAGCACCCCAGTCACCAGCCAGAGAAAAGCATTGAACAATCAGAGGTGGGAACCTATTCTGCCTTTCCAGTTCATTAAATCATATATCATTTTTACATGTAAGCCACCAGGCTATAAATCACACAAGACAGAATGAGAGCTAATTAAAGGGTCAGCTGAGCATATAATTTTTAATTCCTAGGCACCTAAAAACTGAGATTGACAATAAAATGTGATAAAACTCAGAATCATTTGCTAACTAATAAAGCAGGGATTTTCAAGCTGCCAACTTGCTAAGCCAAATTTCAAGCTGCTAATATTTAAAGGAAACTATACGGAATACAATATTTCTATTATAATGAACTATCTATCATTTACCCTAGCATACTTCATTAAAATGTACTTGGATTTTTTTTTTTATATTTTTGGTAAGGATTACAAGGTCAAAAGAAATATCGACAAATTGTGTTCTCATTTCAGATTGAAATTCACTCCTGACATAGAAAGTATTACTGTTAATTAGTATTTATATAGCATCTCTTTTCTAAAGCACATTCAGGAAAAGCAGGTTAGCAGAAAGAAATTCACTTGTCAAAAGGAAAACTAAAATAGAATAAGACCAACATGGCCAAGGTCACTAAACAAGTCAGCAACTGTTTTGAAAGCAAAGCCTGAAGAGACAGCTGACTCACCGTGGTTTTCCCTTCTCCAAATATACTGCTTCATCTAAAAGGTATTTTGAGGGTATTCGAGTTTACGCATTTTAAATTTGCACTCCTCACAACAAAGAGCTTGCGTGGTTTTAAAAGAAAATACTCATTATCTTATTTAGACACGACAATAAATATCAAGCTTATTTTCCTTTTGAAGCTCTTTATAGTTATAAAACAAGGCTTGTAACCTAACACATAGAGAACAGCAGAGTTGGATATAAACACTAAGGTTGTTTAAAAGAAGAAAGGTAATAACGTTCTGTCATCACTATAATTTAATGACCAAAAAAAAAAAGGTGTATTTTCAGAGTTGTTGCATTATAATTGAAATTTTATCTTTTATTCACTTTAACACTACTTCAGAATCACAGCTAAAAGAAACTAAAATTTTAAGTGCACAATATACCTACAATTTATTTATTAATTCTTTAAAAACATAAATCTCTGATATTTCCTACTCAGGGTTCAGTGTAGAAAAAAAGTCTTTCACTCTGGAATACAGAGGTGAATAAAATAAGAATTCTTGTGTTATACAGATCAAGGTTCCAATGCTGTGCTTGTTTTTAAATCCTTTTTCTCAAATAAAATGACAAACATTTCTCTCCATGATCAAATAACTATGGGAGACTAAAAGAAACCACAGTCTGAGAACAACATATTCAAAAGATTACTTGGATCTTCCCTAATCACACGTCCCAAGCATGAACCACTGATTACAATGCTAGTACTTCAGTTTGTACAAAACAAGAAAGCCTGCACAGCAAATGCTGCTTATACAATAGATTTGTCTTGTTACCCCTCACACCACAATCTTCATGCACATGGAGTGCCTAACTTCTAATCACATGGAAAGTGTGGTTACTATCCTTTGCTCCACATCATCCCAGTATCGTTGTTACAATACATACAGCTCCTTCCCCTCTGCAACTCCAAAGGAAATGCTTGCTATGTTGCCATTTCCAAAACAAGATTCCTCGGGAAAGGAAGGCACATGCTTCTCTGGAATGTAAAGCTATATATAGATAGATATATAAATATCTATAAGGCTAGATCTATAAGCAAAAAATAGCTAACAAGAATACTGGAAGCTTCAGGATATCTCTAGTCTGTCATATTTAAGCACTATTCACTCTTCTCTGAAAAACAATCAGCAATTTGTAGTTTTCTTCATGACTAGAATCATAAAAGGTGAAATTAATTTATATAAAACTACCTTCAAAATACAAGTTTTGCTGAAAATATGAACCAATAATAATTAAACTAAGAGCTAAATGTCAGTTATTATTGCAAACCAAAAAAAAAAATAAAAAAATAAAAATGATTGGGGGGGGCATTTTGCTGCTCCTTGCAAAAGTGTGGTCCTTTTAGCCCTGGCACTATATATTCTGTCTTAACTCAGAAAACAAAGAATCCTATAAACAGTCTGAAGGAGGAAAATATCTAGAACTGGCCTTCGACCTGAATTCTTTCTGGAGAATTCTTCTCAAGAAGATTCACACCGGGATCCAGAAGAGAACTGCTTAGCTGTAGCTGTGGTCAGCTGGACAGCCTCTCACCTATCCTTGAAAGCATATTTGGCATTCATTAAAAACCAGCTACAAAAGCTGTAGCCAGTGAGCCATTCGATGATTCCTGGGTCTTTGTACTCCAATTAACCTCCCAACACACCTAATCTTGAGGACCTTACCAGAGAGAACTGTGAGCAGTTGGAGTCTTCCCCACCACTTACACCAACTCAGAGCTCTCTTCCATTAATTTTTATTAGTCAATGGATCACAAAAGAAATGACCTTTCTGGGCCAAAAAATACATACTATCCTTATTCAAAGTTATTTTTAAACTTAATATTCCATGCCATAATTTTATGATATTTGAAATATGAGGTAAAACATTAAAATGGACATTTCATAATGTATCTGTTTAGTTCTTCATCGTTTAAATCTTTACCATTCACACTCAAAAATCTCAGTGTTTCAGATGGTCACCTATATAAGTGAGGGTCCCAATGGGAAGGAAATACAACATTCAAGTTGGGGCAGTTTGAAGAGGGCTTATTTTTAAAGAACTATTTACAAGCATATAGTCAGAGTGTAGAAGAGCCACAAGGATACTGCAGGAACCAAGGGCTAAAGAAGGAGTATGTTACCACCACTACGCTCAAGGGGAGAAGAGAAGATGGTAGTTACTTAAACCTTGAGAAGAGAAAATATGGTGGGAGAGGCCACCTTGAGAGAAACAGAGGCCATCTCAGGACATAGCTGTGATGCGGTGCCCTTCCAGGGAGGGATCTGGTGAATAAACACCCTGATCTCAATCTCTTCCCTCCCTCCCATCCCCCACCAACATTTCTCATTAGCTAAACCCATTTTAAGACAGTGGGCAGGGGAATACAAAGAGGTCAGCTTCCCAGAGCACAGAGTAGACAAGGGTGAGGGTCGATCCAGAAGGGCAAATGGAAGACAACCGCATAGGCAGAGATGGACCACACACATCTTCATTCTATGATTAGGTCACATTACAGATATATTCATAAAGCATATGGAATCAAAGCATTCACACAGAGCAGGAACAGATGCGTGATCCCCCGGCACAGTCTGCCTTGTCCCCCAAGGTCCCTTAGAGGCACATAAGTACTGGCAGTACACAGTGAGGTCTTGCTGAGTAAGAGCCGCTCATTTCTTGCCACACTAAGTTGTATGTATCCATATTCAAGAAGTCATTGACAAGGACCTCTGAGTACTATGCAAAGGAGCTTGGATTGTCTGTGCAAAATTGAACCATCAAAGTTCTGTGATAAGAGCAACGTCATGATTATGTCTTTGTTTAGAAAGATTTTTTTGCTGACTTTGTGGAGTTGAAATTAGAAGAGGAAGTGAATGAAAGCTAGGAGACCATTTAGAAAGCCATTACCATAATCCAGGAGAGAGATAAATTCAGTACCATCATTTGGTGGTTTTTACTTTTAAAAATTCCAGGAGCCTAATACTTTGTGATATATAAGGAATGATACAAAATTTTTTCCTTCAATTTTGAAGTTTCTGTATTTATCTTTCCATTGATTTCTCTTGCTTCCTTACCTCCTATAACCAACCATTCATCAAGTACTAGTGAGTTTAACTTTTAATATCTCGAGAACCTGTACTCTTCTCTATGCCAGTGTGTTGATAAAGGCCACATTTATCACATAGACTAATGTTTCTCAACTATGCACAAAATGTTCTTAGGGATTCCATGAAAAAAGGAAAGTTGTCTGGTCAAACACTTTGTGAAGCCCTGGGATAAACAAATTTAAATAATTTGCTTTTCTGAGCTTTAAAGAATGCTTACATGACTTGGGAATTCCTAGAGAGAAGTTCCCTCTTTTCATAGAAAGCCTATTAACATCTCCAGTGGTCCTCAGAATATAGATTGGAAAATGCTGACATGGACAAATAAAGGTTTTTCCCTGCATTTCTGCAAAACTTCTTTCAGTCTGCTGACTTTCTGCATGTGTTGCCCCCAGGAAAGGGATCACATCGCATAAGACAGAGAATAAGGTAATCAATTCTTACAGTTTGGATTTCAAAAGTTAAGGGAACAATAATTCATGGGCCATAGATTTGAAAGACTAAGATGAGTAAGAGCAAAGCTGTCTATATTCAGACTAGATAAAAGGAAGAAAGGGGGAAAATGGCTGAGATTAAGTGGAGAGTTTTGATACAAGAGATTAAGAGGGCCCAGGTCCCAACCCACTCACTAGCCCTGAACTGAGCCCTGATGGAGGAAAAGAAATCATTTTGAAACCCCAGGATGGTTTGGTGGGATCTAAGAACAAAGGGAACTTGTGCCTACCCAGCAAGATAGAGCGCTGGGAAGAAAGCAAGACTTTGCAAATAAAACTGTTGAAATGTAATTCATGTCTGTGTTAGGGATTCTCAGCCTCAGCACTACTGATATTTTGATCTGGAGAATTTTTTGCTGTGGGATCCTCATGTGGGTTGTAGGATGTTTAGCAGCATCCCTGGCCTCTGCCCTCCAAATGCTTGTAACATACTCCCCATCGCCAGTTGTAACTACTAAAAATGTTTCTAGACGTTACCAAACATCTCCTGGGGGCAAAATCTCTATTGAGAGTCACTGGTTTAGGTTAAGTCCTAGGGAGAATTTCTTCCTATCCGAGCGCAGGGCATGAGTAGTAGAAAGAATCATTTGGGAAGATCCAGAGCAACATACATGGATGATGTCCTAGAACCAGATGAGATTAAAAGCAAAAAACTCCAATGGCGATGGATGCCAGAGAGGACTGATCACTCTCAAGAACAAAATGATACACTCCCCAGAAATACCTCCACATTGCAGCTAAATTAGTTAAGAACACAGATACCAGAGCATTCTGGAAGCCAGGCTGCCTACCTTTAAATCCCAGGAATCACTCAACTGTCTGGGCCTCAGTTTCTTCATATCTGTGAGATGGAGATAATGACAGTACATACCACATAGGGTTACAATGATAATTAAATGAGTTAAATTTTGTGAAGTACTTGCTCTTTAATTAAATTTTGAGTAAGCGGTGGTTTTTACTATGTATATAAACACCCCTGGGATTAGTTCCAAGTCAGAGAAGGAGAATGTGACCCTGAATTATTAATATAACTAAACTTCTGCCATCAAATCAAATAGGTTCACACTATTCTATGAAACTGAAACTTACAGAAAATAAAGTTATTTTACATAACCAGTTTGTGCTCAGAAATTTCTCCTCATTCACTGGTCTCTTTACATGCAGTCTAAAATTCCCTGTCTTTGTCCCTTAATGTATCTTCATGCCACCATTGTGGTCATCTTATAAAATCTTCAATCTGATCGGATATGAGTTTTCCATTATCCACAGCTATGGTCCCACAGAGATGCCTCAAGAACTCAGGGTTGTATGGGGAGGGCATGGCATGAAACTCCGATGTGCTTCTCCATGATTAATTCTTTCATAGATTGAGTTTCCTTGTAAGATTTTATTTGAAAAATTACATATGTTCCTACGAAACGTCACTGGCCCACAGAGACCCCACCAGATGGCAGTCGAAGCCACCATGAGCAGCCCTTACCCCTCCCTCCAGCTGTTCAGCATAGCCCCTGTGATCCAGATGAAGAGTCACTGGTAAAGTCCACGTGCTGTTAGCCTCATAGTTTTGCACGTGCTATTTCATCTGCTTAAAATAGTCTTCTCTATTTCCTGCAGGTAAGAAGCCATCAAAGTTATCTTTTACTGGGAAACATGCTTGGATTTACATTTTTAAAAGGAAACTGATGGACTAAAGGCTCTCCAGACTTTGGCATCAAGGGAGCCTGCCTCAGGTGCTGTAGGATCCTTTGCCAAAGCTAGGGATATACAGCTTCCCTAGGTGTCACCACCCCCCACCCGAAAGTTCTGCCACAGCATCGAGGGTGCTCCAAAGATGCAGACCATTGTATCCACTAACCTTAGAAAATCAATCTCTCTCTTCCATTCTTTCATATCTTCCTGTTTACCTTCCCAAAGGTCTCTGCTGCTCCTACCTCCCAGGTTAGAATCCCCTCAAGGGGCCTCTAGCACACCAAAGTCATTTCTCTTCCGGTATGGACAATTTCTCCTTCCTCTCTGCAACACAACTCTCCCCTGAAGCAAAGGGAGCACAGGGGAACTAGCTAACTATTTGGAAAGGTTAAAGAAGTGTGCATCTAAAGTAAAAATCACAACCAATCACCTTCCACCTGCATATATAGCTCAGTGAATCGAAACTTCTTTCTTCGTACCTTCTTTGAATAAGTTTAGATTCATTTTGTAAACAGAAAAATGTAATATTTTTAAATCCAATCAAGACACACATCTATATCGAAGCATTACTATGCAAGGTAAATATTAACTGAGTTATGTATTATCCACATACTTGTGACATAGGTATATACCAAAAGCAGTACCTCACACAGTAGCTGCCTCTCTCTTTTCCAAACCTTCAGTGCTGTTAAATCAGTGACGGAAAACGCTGCTATTTCCTCAGGAGGGTCACCATTCATTGCCTTCATTTGTGCATTGGTATATATGCCCTTTCAGTTTAATGCTACAACCCATCAGATCACCTCCTTTTCTGTCCCATTTGGCAGCCGGTCTCAGGACTGCTGCTGTTTTTCCATCTGTAAAACTCAATCTACCCTCAACATAGAGGCAGGGCCTGGAGAATGGACTGAGTAAAGAACAATCAAATCAGGCTGGTTACACCCTGAATTTTATCTACTTTGAGGGGAAAAAGGAATTCTAATAACATGGAAAATTCCCTTTGCAGGAGTCTGCCTAGAACTGGGCTTCCAGCCCTGGGAGATAGCAACCCCATTGAGTGAACAGCTTTTGCAGTCTCTGCCCAGTCACAAGAATTCCTTCCCTTTAACCCCCAGAAAGAAGGGAGCAAGTCATTTTGAACAACTCTGTACAATGAGTCCATATTCCTTGTTATAGCAGATTGGTCCAGAGATGATACGTGATCCAAGTTGGTCTATTAGATAGAACAGAAAATGCCAGCATAACCTCCTTGAAAATGGACATCAATTGAAACCGCCTCCCCATTTGCTTGTTGTATGACCTTTGGGTAAAGAATTTAGCTTCTCTTGACCTATTTCTTCATCTGTAAGAAACATAGTTGGAACTAAATGGTTTTTAAATTTCCTTTCTGCTCTTGCAGTATGGTTTTCACAATAAAGGTGGGTTCTAGAGTCAGTGAGGCCTTGGTTCACAGTCATATCCTGTCAGTCACTATAGCCTTATGACTTAAAAAAGATTTCTCAACTTCCTAAGCATCAGTTTCAAAATGGGGACTATGATAATGTCTACCTTGTTATTAAACAATATAATACGTGTCCTGGGCTTACAACACTACCACACACAGTCAAGCACCCACTCTCTGGTTGCTATCACTGCTGTTATTTCTATTTCAGCAAGATTTAAAATTAAAGAAAGAAGCAAGGAAGAAAAGAAAAGGAAACTAAGGTGAAAACATCATAATTGTTCAGCCAAAAGAATTATCTAAATAAAAAAAATCAAACCATTTGATTCATCGATACTGCAAAAAGGTTGGGAGAGAGAGTAAATAATCTGACTCTCCAGGCAAGTGAAAATGTGCAGGATGTTTAATTGTGATCTTAAAAAAGATAACACTACTTATATCAAGCTCTATCACTCCCAGAACTTGAAAATCCAATAACAAAGGGTCCTCCAAATATAAAGAGCATTGGGCAAAATCGTAACTCTCTCATGAGTGACAACATCTATAAACTATTAAACTTAAAGAACCATGTTCAGGACTTATTTATCCCATTGTCTTTCTTTGTAACCTTGTCTTGGTAACATGTACAGTATCCATATACCTGGGATATTCTTTTTTTCCGAATGTCAGGAGCATAATGATCACTACCCAAACACCATACAAGACTGATGCTCCAATACAATTGATTATCTCAATCCAGAAATTAATAGCCCTACAGGTAGAAATGTTTTAAGATGATCAGAAGAATAAACTGATGTCCATCATAGAATATTTTCTCCATATAAATATATATTCTGACAGCAAATTATTGCCACAGGTTTACTGAAATATTCAGCCTTTTCCCAGTTCAATTCTTTTGTGAGTCATATGAGCTGATTGGGTACAATACAATAAATTGAAGAAGGATGAGGGATATAAGACAGGTAAGAAAAAAATTAAAGAACCAGTGATATACAATGTGACATAATATAATGCCAGTCTAAAAAGATGAAAAATCTCAACAGTAGGTGGGCTGTGGTTAGTGTAGGCAGTTCGACCCAGGGTACTCAGCCAGTACAAAAATGTCATTCTGGCCGGGCGCGGTGGCTCAAGCCTGTAATCCCAGCACTTTGGGAGGCCGAGATGGGCGGATCACGAGGTCAGGAGATCGAGACCATCCTGGCTAACACGGTGAAACCCCGTCTCTACTAAAAAAAATACAAAAAACTAGCCGGGCGAGGAGGCGGGCGCCTGTAGTCCCAGCTACTCGGGAGGCTGAGGCAGGAGAATGGCGTGAACCCGGGAGGCGGAGCTTGCAGTGAGCTGAGATCCGGCCACTGCACTCCAGCCTGGGCGACAAAGTGACACTCCGTCTCAAAAAAAAAAAAAAGTCATTCTACTTCTAAATCTGAGAGCAAGTGCCACCAAAATTGACGGGGACAAGGATCAAGGATAAAGTCATCATCCAAAGAGTATGTCACACCTGCCACACATGCAAAAGAAATATATGGATCACATACATCATATTTTTCAAAACTCATTTGTAAAGATTTGCAGCCCTTGTTCCATATTCTGAGCTTGTATGTGCAAAGCAACATGTGTACACATGACCCTTTCAGATGGTCACAATAGGAAACTGGCAAGAGTTTCACTATTTCGAGATCCTAGAGACCTCCTAAGGAATGCAAGAACTAAATCGCCCATTATCGCATATTTACAACTTGGTATATTAGATGCCCTAGAATTCAAAGTATGTTTAAGGTGGTCCTGGAGATCTTAGAACAAAATGGGTCACTATTGTGCATCCCATTTAATTATCTGGACACTATTAAGAGTTGTCATGTCATGTGGCTAGCAAGATTTTTTCAAAGCCAACTTGTTCTTTTGAAAGATAAAAGGGGATGTTTTAGAGATTCTCTCTTAGACTACATTCTCTTCACTGGCATACTTGCACATGATAATGACTGAATACATACTTCTGGTTGGCTACGGAAAGTCATCCCCTTAGAGAAGCTGATGACTTTTGCTGACTGTCAAAATAGTAATTACAGCATTTTTAGGTCCCAAATTTGATGCTGTTCAGTTTTTTTACGTTTACATTTCAGACCCATAGTCTTATGAAACATCTGTAATGGCTATTTTCAGAATTTGGAACCATGAACTAATAGAATGTGTTTCAACAGTCTCAGCATCTAAAGTCATTTTAGACACACAGGTACAAGACTTAATTTAAATTGTTCTAATCACTCAGATGTTTAATCAGATATGTTGCTGGCTTGTTCTGTTACATTTGCATATTTTCAAATGGAAATTTGCTGACACAAGGTGGTGATGTTAGAAAGGGGGTTGCCCAGGAGCTAACTTACAAGGCCTTTGAATGAGACAAGCATTGCATATCCTGCTTATCTATTTGTGTGGTTCTAAATAGCCCATTTATCTACGTGGAAAATAAAGACAACTCTTTTTGTTTTATTTCACATACCAAGTCCAGGAAGCTGTCCTGGGGTACCTCAGGCATGCTTCCCCTGTACAGGCTGGCCTCTCAGTGAACCCAGAGGGCCACACCTGCGCCCAAAGCATGAAACAGAGAAGAATCTTTACTGGAGACAATAGTATCCACTAGATTACTGTATCTCTTAGAATTTAATGTGCAAACAAAACCCCTGAAGGTTTAAAGTAGAGATCCTGATTGTGTAGGTTTCAGGCAGGGGCTAAGATTCTGCATTTCTAACATGCTTCCAAGTGATCCTGGGTGCTGCTGGTCCACGGACTCACCTAGAGCAGCTAGGAGACCATCCTCCTCAGTGAGACATGACTCCTGCTCTGCCACCACACAGCTGTGTCATTTGAGCACATTATAGCATGTGTCAGTGCTTCAGTTTCCTCCTCTATAAAAGTAGGCAAGAAATAAAGGCTCTTACCAAATTCAAGGAGTTAAAGAGAATGTGAATAAATAAATGCAGTGGAAGTATTCTTTAAAAGTTTAACAAGCTACTTGGTTAACAGTGTTTACAATCGCTGAAGAACACAAATATACTCTTCCCCTAAAACTGACAAATTTGGTGGCACTGCTTCTTGTCTGCTACACATTCCATTCTTGGATTCTTCATCAAACTGCTGTGCTAGGTGCCTGCCCTATGACCAGGTTATAGATGATAACTTAGAAAGTTTTTTTATCTACACAAATTTATTTCTGAGTGGTGCCCACACTATACCCTGCAGGGTAGCACAATTATTTTGATAACTCCTCTTCCAAAGCCCCAGATTCTACCAGCTTATTCTCAAGACACCTAATTATTGCATTAAAAGAAAAGACGGAGGTCAATTTTCCATGTCTATATAGTTCATAATAACATTTTCCCTTAAAATGTACCTATTCCTACTTGTTTCACACATGTCAAAAGTGAGGTCCACTAAAAATCTCACCACAATAATTAAAAGTGGAAACAGGGGCTGGGCGCGGTGGCTCAAGCCTGTAATCCCAGCACTTTGGGAGGCCGAGACGGGCGGATCACGAGGTCAGGAGATCGAGACCATCCTGACTAACACGGTGAAACCCCGTCTCTACTAAAAAAATACAAAAAACTAGCCGGGCGAGGTGGCAGGCGCCTGTAGTCCCAGCTACTCGGGAGGCTGAGGCAGGAGAATGCCGTAAACCCGGGAGGCGGAGCTTGCAGTGAGCTGAGATCTGGCCACTGCACTCCAGCCTGGGTAACAGAGCAAGACTCCGTCTCAAAAAAAAAAAAAAAAAAAAAAAAAAGAGTGGAAACAGGACCAGAAACTATGTATTTAATTCCCAGTTTTGTATGGCTGTCTCCACTCCACTGGGGAGAAAGCTTCCCTAAACCCTTCTCTTTTCCTAAGTTCCTTGCAGTCACTTTTGATTTTGTAGTAGCAGATAGTGGCAATGCCATTGGACCAAAGCAATGTTGAACCAGAGGAGAGGGAGAGAAGCCATGGGGGCCACAGGGCAGCATGGATGGATGCTCTGGAAGGGACTGGAGTAAAGAAACATGTGGTATTAGTAGCAGGTTACCCCTTCTCTGATCCCTCAGAAGAGACTCAGAAAATAAGTGAAATATTCATTGCACCTACCAATGTGGTCCACAGATGCTGTTATTTGTTTTAATCCACTTGAAACAGAGAATCTTTTTAAAAGTCTACTTCAACAAAAAGTCTATAACTAGAGTAACTGCTTGGACAGAGGGTCCATGGTGGCACACAGCTCTAGAAAGAAGACTGAGGGGAGTCTAGCATGCCAAGAGGTGAGGTCTGGAGCAAGGAGGAGGTGCTGCACATGAAAGGAGTCAGACTGGATATAGACTGATTCGCTGTAAAAAAGCAGTCATGGGTACCAAGCACAGAATGAATTATGGCACTGTGTGGAGAGAAATGGGCTCAGGGCAAATTTATTATGCTCCATTTCCACTCTGCTAGCAGGCTGCATAGTGTCTCAGAGGTACAGGTTTACTCAGGACTGAAATTTTACATCCAGAGACACTATCTCTAATAATCTAATTCGGAGAGATGAGAAAATCATATCTTATAAACCAATCATCCCTTTCCAAAAGCCCATATAAAAGTTTACAGGCTGTTGAGGTATCTAGCCATAGCACAAGCTTCTATTATAGGCACTGCAGAGACAATGCACCTAAAGATGAAATTATTTTAGTAAGAATGCTACTACTCGGTATGTCGGTTTGTTCTTTACAACCTGAACTTCATAAATTTTTATAAGGTGTCTATTTATTGTCAGGCTCAGGAGCTGCTATGTCACCATTGCTCAGTCAAAGCCTTTCAAATAAAGGAATTTTGATCTGAGTGAGATACATTATGTGATATTAAGATATATGACCCCATATCCATTTCCAGAGTCTCCTCAGTAACATTTGTGTCTTCTATGCAAATGTTAAAATAAATATAATCTTTTTTTTTTTTTTTTTGAGACGGAGTCTTGCTCTGCCACCCAGGCTGGAGTGCAGTGGCCGGATCTCAGCTCACTGCAAGCTCCGCCTCCCGGGTTTACGCCATTCTCCTGCCTCAGCCTCCCGAGTAGCTGGGACTACAGGCGCCTGCCTCGTCGCCCGGCTAGTTTTTTGAATTTTTAAGTAGAGACATGGTTTCACCGTATTAACCAGGATGGTCTCGATCTCCTGACCTCGTGATCTGCCCGTCTCGGCCTCCCAAAGTGCTGGGATTACAGGCTTGAGCCACCGAGCCCGGCCAAAATAAATATAATCTCAACCACTATGAAATGGGCTGCTCCTTTGGCCATTGTACATATTGAGCAGAATGCCTCAGCAGGAAGGAAACTTGACTGTCCTCTACTAAGTCTACAACAAGAAGAAATTATGTTCAAGAGTACAACAAAACCCATGCCAAGGAAACTTCTTCAGGACTTGGGTGTTGGTATCTTTCAGGTGTTGTAGAAAAGAGGAAGAGAAAAAGAGAGGGGACTATTTCCAAATAATAGCGGCTATCATTTCTAAGGGTTCATCAGGTTTCTGGCACAGGAAAACACTTAATATACACTATCTCATTGAGTCCTTGCAGTCCTATGAGATACATAGCATTGTGCCCATTTTACAATAGAGGAATCTTCGGTTTAAATATGTTTATAATTTGCCTAAGGCCATACAGCAGGGACTCAATCTGGAGGTGTCAGATCATAAAGAATATAGTCTTATCCCGATGCCATCTCCCAAACAAGCTTCTAAGCCCAACACTGCTTCCCTTGTCAGCATCATTTTGGCTTTGTGGTTATTCGGGAGAATACCATGCAGAGGAAAACGACAAGAGGACTTCAGAAAACCTTTGAAGGGAAATGAGATTATGAATTACAGAATTTAAGACTGAATGAGTCTTAAAATCATCATGAATGAAAAAATGAGGTGGTCACAGGACTAGTTACAGGTTACACAGCTAGTTAAAAGCAGGAGAAGGATTTCCTCCTCATCCTTCCACTAGTGATGCCAATGACAACATATCTATTTGGGGAGATGAAGGAGTTGCATAACAGCTGGTTTTCTCTTCTCTAATTTTGGAGATTTTTTGGCATAATTCTTTCCCTCCATCTCTGAAATAGAATGGGTGGGGTAAGCAACGAGGATGTGATTAGTATTGGGAAGGTAGGGTCCAGAAGAGAAAGAATATTCTGGTATTTTTCCTTTTAGTTTCAAACGTTGAGGATAAAAGTCATCATGGGTATTTCTTTTGAGGGAGTGGTGTGATGAGAGGAGCAATCAAATATTGAGTCAATAAACATTAGCATTTACTATCTGCTAGACACTTATATAGTCATTAACCTGATAAATAAGTCAAGGGGTCTGCCCTCAAGTAGCTTACAGTCCAGTGAGAAAAATCAACATAAATATATCATTACAATTGAATATTGCAAGCACCATAAGAAACACAGAAAAAGTGAAACAGAAACATGAAAAGATTATCAAGGAGTTGAGCTCAGCTGTGATGGGTAAGGAGCACAACCTGTGAGAAGTCACTGAAGATGAACACAGAACTTGACCCTTGTGTGAAGGGTAGCAAACAATTGCAGAATTCTGGCTAAGAGGGAACACACTGGGATCTGTGCCTTTTGCTGTTAAATGAGATAATGCTTTGGCATATAGTAGGTGTTCAATAAGTGCAGTGTGCTCAAAAGTTGGAAAAATAATAAAAAGCTGGGGGGAAAGGTGAAGTAATTATTCTGTCATCTTTCAAGGAATTCAGGAACACCTCTCTCACTTCCTTTCTTTTTACATATCCCTCTTCCCTGTAGTCACTCCTCAAATTATTTTATCAATAATGCCAAGAAGGGGACAGATTGTAGCAATGAGCTCAACTGAGCTTCCACTCAATGCAAGAATTCCTTCTGTTATGTCTAGTGGCTGATCCTCTCATCCATCACATATTTTCAGCTAGAGGGAGCATGAAACTTCAAGGCAGTCATACCATTACTGGACAGTGAATCATATGAAAGTTCTTTCTTATACTGAGTTGAAATCTGCCTCCCTATAATCCCATCCAGTGAATCTGGTTGTGCCTGCTGGAACTTCAGAAAATGAATCTACTTCTTTGTCCACATGTCATCCCTTCAAGTGTTTGCAGGCAACTAGTCTGTTCAAAGCCTTCTCTTATTCAGAACCAGATGGGGAGGAACATGCTTTGTCTGTCCTCTAGCTAAAGGGGGTTAAGAAACAGCAGCCAGGGAGGTGCGGGAGACTCACACAGATTCTGTTTCGTGTCTTTCATCATGTGAGGCTGCTTAGAGTGGCTTCAACAAGTGCTGAAATCATGATCCTAGTGCACACTTTCTTGTGGTTATAATAAGGCTTGCGAGAGAAGAAAAAGTGGGCTAGACCGAGAGATCCTTAGTGTGGTATGACCTTTCCAATTAAATGCAGGCCCTGCAGACTCTTAAAAATCCATCCCGTGGAGGGCTCCTCAAATTACCACCATAATTAGCTTTATGCAACAGTTCAGATGTTGCATTTTGCATTTTTTCCTTAATGTTAGAAGATAACCTTGCCATGTGACCAGTAATTTGCCTCTTAAGATGATCTGGAAAGTCTGACATCTCCTACAAGCAGAGTTCCCTCTCACATTTAATTTGGTCGATTTTATCATTTTCTGAGTAGGTCAACCATTTTCTCAATCACCCCTTTCACCAATATCTTCAGTTACCATTGAGCCCTTCCTTACAGCTAAAGAAAGAAGTTGAGGCCAGACACAGTGGCTCATGCCTGTAATCCCAATGCTTTGGAAGGACAAGGCAGGAGGAATGCTTGAGGCCAGGAGTTCAAGGCCAGCCTGTGCAACACAGGAAGACATCACCTGGACAGTATTTTTCAAATTAGCTGGCCATAGTGGTGCGCACCTGCCGTCCTAGCTACTTTGTAGGCTGAGGTGGAAGGGTCACTTGAGTCCAGGAGTTGGAGGCCACAGCGAAATATGATTTCACCACTGCACTCCAGTCTGGGTAACAGAGCAAGACCCTGTCTCTTAAAAAATAAAAAGAAAAGAAAGTTGACATCTATGAGGGCTGAATCAGGCTGAATGTAGGGTTCAATCATAACATGACCCTACAACAAAAAAATGCTAAGCTGTCACTTTATGCCACCTTCCTCTCAATCACTCTCTGAGGTTTTATAGATAAAGCATTACTTCACAGGATAGAACACTATTGCTGGATTTTAAAATAATCAATGATCAGAGTAAGAGTTATTCATGACAAGATGCTTCAAAATTTTTAATGTCATTTTTGTTCATTACATATAGCAACATGAAAAAATTCTATAGTTTGCAACTGTAAATGGATCTACAGAAGTACACACTGAAGACTCAAAAGAATTGTTACCCATACACAGTAAACATTTTTTCTTGCTATAATTAATAATTCAGAAACGTGATTTCAAGAATCAAATTTTCCTAAAGATCAGACTACCTTTGACCCATGCCAGTTATTAGTACATTACACTGTTCATTTTCCAGTGTAATATAAAAGAAAGACAACAGATCCGAAAACCTGTGAAATTCTCGACAAATTTAAACCTTGCTTATGAAAGCTATGCGCAGTGAGGCAAGAAAGACTTCAAGGATTTGCAAGGGCTGAAAGAGGAGGTCTCTGCCAGGGCAACAGCAGTGTGAATGTGCACCATCACATCTGTACGTTTGGCACAGTCATCTCAATCTCCACTTGGCAGCTATGGAGAAGGGAAGGCAGGAAGGGACCATAGAGAAAGGAGCCTATTTCTCACCATAAAACCACAAGGACAGAATAAATGGCTTTTCCTAGGATGCAGAGAAGGAAAAAGCAGCCTGCAGACTTGCAAGGGGACAGACACTGCTCACATTCAATAGCCATAGTGGTCTCAATACTATCCATCTGGTCACTGCCATCAATGTGGTTACAAAAAGACTGTGAGTCATGGAGGCAAAGGTGAATCTCCATGTAGTCAAAATTATCATCTTGGTAGCCAAAAATTGCTGGCTCCAGCACCTCACCCCCTACCACCTCTTTTAGATTTTGTAGGGTTACGTTTGGGCCCTGGAATCCATATACCATGAGTGAGCTCACATAGATACTGCGGCAGGCGTCCAGTGGTTCATGCTGGCATGGAAGCCCATCATAGACTAAAACCTGTAGGTAAAGGCCAGTGAATACCCAATGAGAGAGCACAGACTGGTTCTCCAGAATTCACACACGACGGACTCCACGTGGGTGATTTCTCAGAGCAACTTAAGGTAGGAGTGTTCTCCAAGTGTGGTCTGTCAATCACCTGGGATACTTAGATTACTGGGTCCTACCTCAGACCTAGTGAGTCAGAGCTTTCAAGGGTTAATTACATGAATCCGTATCTTTAGCCAGTTCCCAGGTCTTCTTTCACATGCTAAAGTCCAATAATGACTACACTAGAGATGGTTTTAGAACCAGCTTGATGACGACAAGCATGGGAGAAAAGATGACTATGCAAAAGAGGAACGAGACTAAATCTTGCCTTCTTCATTCTGAGTCTTGAAGATTTTATTCCTGTGAAAGTTAGATTGACCCTTAAGAACCACACATGTAGTAATGAGGTATATATGGACTTAAGCTCTTTGGTAATACTCCCCACAGTTTGCCAATGATATCTTTCTCTTACAAATTATTTTTCTTTCTATATTCCAATTTACAAAATCAAATTTGAATGTGAAAACAAATGCCTATGAACCCAGGAGAGGTGACTATCCAACTATTAATACAATTCTAGTGCCTGAAAAAAAGACTGTCCTTAAATGAGTCTGCCCTAGTTATACAGACTCTGTTTACATAAGCTGGCTTCTCTACCTGGATCACTCCCTCACTTGGGTCATTTCCAAACATTCCAGGTTTACACATGTGTACTAAGTTCAGAAAGCATATTCACAAGAAGCTATGTGTTAAGTTACTTGGTCTTCCAAAAGTCCAAGAACCCAAGTGCACCTGTGCTTCATATGGTTATAAATTTTCAGAAGTCCTCGTAGTGCTTAGAATTCCACATTTTTATGCTCTTTCATTTCATTGTTCTTTTAAAGTAAACAAGGAAAGGCAGATGAGAAAACAGAAAATACACAATTGAAAACTACCTAGTAAGTTTCAAACTGAAGGTTTAAAAGTCAGAGTTGCAGAAGTTATCTTGGCAAAGAAATCAGTGTACCTATAGGTGTTTAATATTAATAATTAAACTGTATAATGTACAATTATGGCTACCTATATGAGTATGGTAGGTGCCAAGAACTTTGTGAAGTATGTTATGTGCATTATCTAATTTTATCTGATGACAATCCCATGGAAGATTCTTTCATTATCTCTCAGACTTGGTAAACTAAAGCACAGAAAGGTTAAGTAACTTAGTCAAAGTCTCACACAACTAATAAATAGAACGGAAATTTGCATCCACAAAGTCTGACTCCAGAAACAAACTCAACATTTAAGCTCTGCTACTTCCCATCTTCAATAGTGCATCACATGCAGAGACTAAGATGTGTTTAATCATCAGCATTTCCAGATGTCTAAGAACACGCACAATGGCTAATTTATTTAAATAAAGAAAATTTCATATATATAAAATTGAAATGGCTGTGTTTATATACCAGTATGTGTATTTGTATACAAACAATGGCATTTTTGTGCTCTTATTCTAAGCATTAGATTTTTCATACCGTGTAAGTTTTACCTTCTACCTCAGTCTGTGAGAAAAAGTTTTTTCACACCCAAAGTATCAAATCTAAGGAAATCACAGGGTCCACACAATTCCTCTGTGAAGCTTAAGTGCTAGTGTCAATGCCGGAAGTTTTCTATTCTTACTAGTAATGTTTAATTTCCCTAGACTCAAATTTTAAATATTCTAAATTCTCTGGGTCTCATTTTTCTAATTTATCAGTGAGGATTTTGTATAAAGATCTCTTTTAACTCTAAACATACAATGACACTGATCTAATGATGGTCTTTGAATGAATGGTAGTCATTACCATATCCTTACCTATTATTAGGTTGCCATAAAAAAAGGCAAAAACTGTAACTACTTTTGCACCAACCTATTTCACAGGAATAGGAATCCGTTAAGCCTAACAGGAATTTGAAGCTGAGCCCTGGCTCGAAATCAGTGTAAGCCAACCAAGAGTCCAGGCCTCCAGGTGATGAAAACTTTATTTACTACATTATTAGTCAGATGGACCTCTTTAACTAATACACATCAAAAATTACAGCTCTCTGTAGAATTTTACACAATTTTAACACTGGTACTCATTATCTCTCACAATGGGCCTTTTCTTAGTGTAGCTCAAAGTACTTTTTAAAATTTCATCATGAATTCTTAATTGTGTTATAAAAAAGTACACATCACATCACAGTATGGAAAATAAACATTAGGCTGTTGGTGAATATTTAACTGCAAATATTCTCCTTGATCCTAAAGTAAATAATACAGAAAAGAAACTTTTTATTCCAAGAGAAAACAATGAAAAACCGTACTCATCTACAGTTCTTTCACATGCAAAGGATATAAGCATAACAATCTCTGATAATCATGATTGAGTAACTCTGCCAGGCCCACTGGAATCACAGAGCACCTCTTTTATTTATTTTCAGATGTGTACAGAAAAAAAAGTGGAATATGGGCCCCAGTTAATATTGTTTATGTCCATTTATCTAATCTTCGTTCTGCTGATATAATGATAACATAATAACATAATGGCTATTTCAGAATCTCAGCCAAAAAGAAAAGAAAAAGTTGATTAGCTTTAGCCTGCATAGCACAGGATATCGCGCGCTCTCTGTGCTTTTCTTATTTTTAAATTCCATTTCCCATTATAAACTCAGAAATGTAAATGCTTTGTACATTCATATTTATTTCCAAAATAAAATGCTCTCTTAGGTCCATGAATTTCAATCTTTTTTTTATTTGTTGATGATAGAACTGTCTTTATTAAAAGACTAAGTCATTTTTCATAAAGTAGGTATGAAAGCCTGGTCATCTTTTGTACCAGTTTATATGTATTTTAATCCATCTCTGCTATTTATGAGATCATAGAGTTGATGTGGCACCAAATCGATCAAAAGCAAAAGGGTGATTGTTTTTTATTAGTATATATGCTTTCTTCTGTATTTTTTCACTGACTTCTAAAAAATATGCTTATACATTTCTTTTCAGACTGATTACCTGGTACTGAATATCTTGAAACTGACCAGGAGGGCAAGAAAAGTGTTAACTTGGCTAAGGCAAGATGACCCGTAACCAATGCAGTTAAGTTTGAATAGCATGATTATGGTGATAAACAGCTACTACCATTTCTTGAACAACCACAGTGTGCACAGTACTCTACTGCTGGCTCGAGAGACATTATCCTATAACCAAGTCAGCCCATTTCACAGATGAAGAAATTGAGGGCCACAGAAGTTAAGTAACCCCTGCCCCTAAGCTCTCAAATCTGGTGGTGAGTGGCTAAGCCATGGTTTGATCTAGAAAAATGCTGTGTTCCTAAATACCACACTACACTGCCTTTACAGACCAGGTAGCTCTCCATCCAGACTGGAAAGGGGGAGATTTTTAAAATACTGACAGATTAAACAATCCCCTAGAGATGGCTAAGAGCATCACTGTTTTTCTAAAGCTCCTGAAGTGATTACAGTGTGAATCCAGGAGAGAGAACAACTGGATAAGAGGATACCAAGGAATATTCCTTTTCTTAAGAAATAGGAATATTTCTTCAATTAGTGCTAGAATAACAACTAAAGTTCAAGTTGTTTATCTAGAACAGGAACCTGAACCAGGAACACCAGACGGGGGCATACATCAGCACTGGCATCATCATCAGATTTTTGTTTCCTCCCCTCAGCCTGCTCCTCCTTCTGCCCCACGTGCAGATCCCACATGGCATTTTAGTGCTTAAGTAGACCCAGGAGGTAACCCACGCCCTTCATCTATAAGTGATACAGGAGCCCAGAAAAGAAACAGCTGTGCCCAACATCTTACCCTAGCAATAAGGAGAGCTTGAGTCTCCTGCGCCCTATTTCAGCACTCCTTTTGCTGAAAAATTTTGGAAGCAGTAGGAAAACAGGTGGGGCATAGAGTCAGCCAAGGCAACTGAAGAGAATTTTAAGAAATAAAGAGAGCAGAGACAAAAAAGAGAGAGAAAAAAAGTCAAAGCAGAATGGGAAAGGAGAACAGCCACAATCTGCAATCTGCAAATAATAGGGAAACGAGAAGGAATATTTAACAAAGCAACGCAACTGACCAGAGAAAAATGTAGTAAGGAGAACTAGCAACTGCAATCATGTATCAGTAAAATGAGGTACAAATACAAGGGAATAAACAAACCTTCCATTCAGCTTCGGAAAGCATATCCAAGCCCACAGTACTTTCAAAATAGAAAATAATATTGAAGCAAAAACAAACTGTAGAAAATCTCTAGGCAGAGAGGCAGGGGCTGCTAGAAAACCCCAAATCTGTTAAGCATCATCTACTGCCTTGCTTTTCAAAGCGTAGTTCAAGGATCACCTATTTCAAAATTACCTGGGAGCTTGTGAGAAAGGCATAATCCTGGGCTTCATCCTAGACTTGTTCAACCACAATCTGCATTTTAATAGGATTTTCTTAATGATTTATACGCACATTAAAGTTTAAGAAGCACTGGTTCTACTATAAAAACCATGTCGAGGTGTTAATAAAAAACACTTATTACACAAATTGGGACTACAGAACTGGGTAAAATTCAATCCAACTAGTTAAATTATTTGTTGATGTCCTATGATACGACAGGCTCTGAGCTGTGTATTTCAGGAAATGAAGGTCCCATGTTAGGCAACGTTGGTGCAGTGCTCTTAGGTGAGAATGCAGAAAGCACACATATATCAGGAAGACTCTGACTCATAGTCCACAGGGAAGAGGTCAAGCAAAATATAACCGAGTTTGCTGGAGCAAAAGCTGGAGTGCAGAGGGAGATCAGGAGGCATGTAGCAATTACACTGACTCTCTGACAAGTGGAAATGATTGTAGGGAAGTGAGAGGGCCCTTCCTAGCAGAGGGAACAACATAAGCAACGACACAGAGCTCAGAGACCTGCTGTGTTAAGGAAACACTGCCTTCAGCCTAGAGAAATCTCAAATTGTATCAAGGAGACTTGGGACTCTCTGATGACGCCTCAAGACCACCAAGGGTAGGGAGGGGGAGCTAGTGGGATTGTTAGAACCCCATTCCAACCATTTAAGATTATATTTTAATAGTAGATTCCAACATTGAAAAATAATCTTTGAAATGTATCATGGAGCCAATACATACGGTGCTTTTAAAATTATAACCTAGCGCTGTGCTGGTCATGTAGTAGGCACTCAAATATTCACTGAATTAATAAATTAATGACTGGATCAACCAACCAATGAGAGCAAAGTAAAAAAATGCAGTGCTACTTTGAGGCTGGACTGCAGAGGGTCTTCACTGAGGAGGGGTTTATATGTCACTTGGTAGGACACTAAGGAAAAGTTTACTAGCCAGTGATTAAGCTCGGTTCTCTTCTGGGAAGCTTATTCTGCAAAACCGAGTGAAATGAATTGGGAGAGAATGGAGAGGGGAAATGAGTCAGGAAGCCACTGTAATAGGCTTTAGAAAGAGATAAGAAGACAAAAAAATAGCCACCATGGGAATAGAAAGATGAAGAAGCAGGCGTCATAAAGCATCGTGGAGATGAAGTCTGTGGGACTTTGTGAATTTTATGTGGAAAGCAAAGATATTGGGAGGGTCATCAATGACTAGGAGAAATATTAAAATTGACACAAAGTCACCCTTGTTCACTTAGGAGAAAGATGTTAATTAGAACTTAGACCTGGTAGAATTGAGGCACCTGAGAGCAATATAAAGCTATCTCTCAGGTGGTTCAAAATGTAAATATAAAATTTTGGAGGGAGAGTAGAGCTAGGATGTCACTTCAGGAAGAAATAATCTAGCACTAATAAAAAGAAACAACTGAATAAAAAGTAACATACAAAACAGCAAAAGGAGATAACCTATAACCTATGCCATAGAGATCAAGAGAAATCCCCAAGTTTTTTTTAAAACAGAAAGAAAGAAAAGAAAAGGTAAAAGACCATACTGAGACACAGTGGGGACACAGACAGGAATTGGGTGGGGGGGCG
>NW_016804432.1:956936-963102 GCF_001698545.2 Rhinopithecus bieti | reverse complement strand
GGGGTGGAAAACAGAGATAATGAAATGGCATGGAGGGGTTATAATAAAAACCAGAGGCACATAAAGAGCGGTGGGAAACTAGGACAGACACACACTCCCTGTTCTTTAGATCTTTGAAGACATATAGGATATTATGGGAACAGCAGAGCAAATTTTGCTCTTTATTTATGTGAACAAAGACTCACTCCTGTAAGAAGTTAGTTAATTGCTCAATTTTTTAAATATAAATTGTTGCTGTTAAAAATCAAGCAATGATATCTTCAAATTCAGCTGGGAAAAAAAAAAAAAAGTCTAAGGGCAGCGGAGGCGGGGTGGCCAGTCCAAGGACTTAAGATTCTTGTCTTTTTCATGCTGCCCAACTCCACATAGCATCAGTCTATATAGGCATTTCACCTTTCAGAATTGTTTTGAAAGATTTTTTTTTTTCCTCTGAATCAGGTCACTTGCCTGAGGAAAAGAATGCTGAGGGCACCTGATGTGCTTTGATCGAGACTCATTGAATAGTTACACTTTTTAGAGTTTTCCTCCAGCTGCTGACAGGTCTCACTAATTGGCCATATTTGGGTGACAAGTACTAATGACAGTTTCCTCTCTGATTTGACTGTAGAGGAGACACCTCCATTTGGTTTTCTTTGTACCTCAGTTGAAGAAAAATACATTAAATTCATTGTTTTTTCTTTTTGTTCTGTGAATCTGTATATTGTTAAAATGCTGTAAAATATCAACTTTTTTTCAATATAGATAATACTTAGTGGTTATTAAACTTCTATAAAGAGATCATTACTTATGTAATGTAAAATAATATACTGCAAACAAAGCACATAATGATGCTGCAAAACATTAATATCACCAAGATGATTCCAACATGGACAGTAATTTTTCCTTTGTTAGGAGAATTCACCTTCCCCAAAGCATTTTGCTACTAATGCATCCAAGAGAGGTCAAGGAGATCTACAAGAACAGCTATTTGATTTGTGGTTTTTATCCCAAGCTTCCTCAAATCACTTTTGGAAATAGGTAAGAGTGTAAATTATAAATCCACAAATATTTAATTTATGGGAATATAGAATCTGAAAAACAACCAACACTTTGATCAAGTAAGCATTTTTTTCAATCTTAAAAACCTCAAGCAACAGAACTTGCAATGCTGTATTTTGCATTCTAAAGGCATTTATCTGTTGTTACAGGGAAGGGGCATCACATACTCAATGCACGTATGGCATCAAAATAAGATTAAAGGACGCTGAAAACCGGTGAAATTTGGCCCTGGAACATTTAAGGGAGTTCTTTCAAGCCAAAGCCTTTAACTTATCTAAGATGTAGTTTATTGACTTTATGAAAAGCCTTCTTTTTAATTAGATAAATGCATTTCCTACCATTTCATGAATTGTGTGGAAGCTGCCAGTTTCCACGCTTTATGCTGGGCCCTGTAACACAAATGTTTTGTTCCTTCTATAGGCACATCTTTTGCTACTACATCTTGACAAAGTTTGCATTCCCCTTGGTGTGATATTCCTCAGCAAAGCAAAACCAAAAGGAAATGCAAACCTCATCTCTGTATGAAAATGAAAGAAGACGTTTCCCAACCCAAGAACTTTTGAGAGCATTCCAAAACTGCGTTTATTTTGTATTCATGGGTGTAGGGAGAAGGGGGATACTTCTTGGCAATTTATTTCCCCTGAAGAACAGCACTCCCTATCCAGGTTCACCATAAAAACTGTCCTCCAGAGTCTAGGGAAGCATCGTCCTGCCAGCTCCCCTTCTCCCCACGGGCCCCCGCACATAACAGTGGCGAAACAGATGGTCCTCCCCCTCCCCTTCTCCTCGTCCCTTCCGCAATCCCACAGTGTCCTCCCACCCTTCCCTGACACCTTCACGAGTGCTTAGTGTCCGAGGCCGCCCCTCAGGGCTTCCAACAAGTGCAAACTTTGGGGACCTTCTGAAGTCTCCCACGACCCCAAGCTTCGACCACTACCCTCCTCCCACACCTCGGTCCCCTAACTACCCATTTGCCGGTCATTGAGAGAACGACAAACCCCAAACTTCCAGCCCAGGTGACGAGGCGCTGCGGCTAACCACAGCGGGGCACTCTCCTCGTCCTCTCTCCTCTCCATCCGTCCTTGGAAATTGGAGCCTACCATGGGGAACTGAGGAGTCTGCTCCTGTGGCTTCCACAACCTAATCCTAACTCCAGGGACTCGCAGGAGTTAGGATTAGGTCGCGGAAGCCAGAGGCGCCTGGGCGCCCTCCTCTACAAGTGGGACCACAAGTGCAAACTCTACCGGGAGGGGGGCTCCCGGCCATTCCCTCGGGCGGCGCGTCCAGGTGCAGGCTAGCTAAGCGTAGGCGGGCGGGGGCCAGGCAAGCAGAGGGCGCCCATTCCGGGAGCGCCGGGCTGGGCTGGGCGCCCGCAGCTTACCTCGGCGCGCGGGGAGCGGGCGCGTGGGGAAGTGGCTCCTCCAGCCGGGAAGCTGTTGCTCACGCTTCGGTGGTTGCTGCGGTCCCGCCAGGGCTGCACCGGGGCTTCGCGCAGACGTTCTCTCGCGATCTGCTGCAGCCCAGGCGGTGGCGGTGGCGGCCGTGGAGGTGGCGCCGGCGACAGCTCGGCCCGGCACGGCCCCTGAACTGTCCAACTCTTGCCCTCGCGGGGCTTAAGCGCCCGGCCGCTGCCCCCGCGCTGAGCGCCTGCGCGCCGGGCCTCGCCCAGGTGAGGGGCGTGTGCCCGGAGCCCGCTGGGCGCGCCCGGCCCGGTCCCGTCGCGCGCCCGCCCCCCTGGCCTGGCCGAGGACCCCGGGGTTTGGACGTGCCAACGCCACTCTCGCGCGCCGAAGCTGTGACGGTTTACCAAGCAGAGACTTGAGAGGCACACACAAGAGAGTGAATGAGGCGGGACCGTTCGGGGGCTCGTTGACACTGCAGAGCCTCCCGCAGCATCGCTGCCTTAAATCCCGCCTTTCCAGGCGTGCGCGTACAGCGAACCAGAGGAGGCTCCGTCCCAACCAGGGGTCCCCCGCGGTCCTCAGCCCCGGGGCTCGCGTCCCCGAAGAGATCCTTGGCAATGGCCGAGGTCCCAAAGCCGAGATGCCAAGCCCCGCGATGGGGCGGATGCGTCCAAAAAACTCTCTTCTTGGAGATCGTCAGACCAACTATTTGTTTTTTCTCTTTGACCACCCCTGGGCTCGCAGAACACAACTAGCAGCCTCGGCATATTTGGCAGAGCCGGAAGGCCCGGAGCGCAGAAGGCATCTCAGCCTCCCCGCGGATCTGAAAGTGTTGTGGGCGGGGGGCTCATTTTCCTCCGGATTTCTTTTCCGTGTTTAAGTTTTCAAAACTAAAACCTGTCATCGGTTACCCTGATGTAAAGGGCATCTTCTGAAAATTAGTGCAAACATGGCCAAAGTGCTTGGTTCTGAAAGGGAAAGCACTTAGAACACTTAAGAAAGGGAAAATAATTTTAAAAGAGCAGTTTTCTGAGATTACTTCTTTGGGGAGAAGTTCAAGAGTCATAAATGACAAGAGAGCTGTGTTATATAGCAGAGATTTTTGTTTTTTTTAACCAGATGATCTTAAAATATTTTTCTTTGGTTCTTGTCTCAGATGATTGACACTCACTACTTAAATAATTAATCCTGCAGCTGTTAATGTATTGGCATAATCGTCTAGAATAAATATCTTAACATCCAGCCAAAGCCAGTGTTGTTCTCCCAGGGTGGGCTTGAGACGTAACAAACAATCACACCATCCTAGAGCTTTCTAAATGAGCAGGCTGTGTTTATAACCCACCTTGAAATGTAGGGTTATTGCAAGCACCAGCACATCTGAGGTACCAGCGTGAGAAAGGGCATAAATCTGACTTACAGTTTTTTCTATTCTTAGAATCCAAATATGTTCACATCCAGGTCAGCAGTCTCAATACTAAGGACAGACGCTTATTGGTGTGTTTATTCTGAAAACTGTAACTTATTTGAAGTTGCTACAGAAGGATAGCACCACAATTCAATCATTTTAACCCAAAAGAACATGAGCTATGATAATTGCTTAAATTATCTTTCCCAAAATTATGATCTTAAGGTCTCATCTCATCAATAAAGGTTATGTTGAAAACAAGTCTTTCACGGGTCCCTGAAGGTCAGTAAGATGGAGCTCTGGCAGACTGGGACAAGCAGGAAATTCCAGAGGCAAAAATCTTCCATGAGAAAAACACCCAGCTGCCAGTGCCATGCACTTCAGAGTTGGGACAGCGTGGTTGTCGAGGTTGCCTCTGAGCTCAGGTAAGTATTGGTATCTCCAGGAATCTAAGATGCAGAGAAAGGGGTGAGGGCCCCTTAAAGTCTCCAGTCAACACCTTGGATTGCACTTGGAGGCAAATGAGTAACCTCTGCAGAGTGGAACACCTGTGAGAAGTGTTCTCCGTGGCTTGCACAATTTAGCAGCATGTGCAATTTTTATGTCCTGCAAACTGCAACTATATCCTTTCCTCCTCCCTGTCTATTTTTAATCACCTATAGCTAAGACTTACGGCAGAGAATAATTTGAGGGTTGCATTTCCGAACAGCTGAAAGAAGCATAAAATCCATGCAGACAACTCCCAATTTTTCACCTGTGACATAACTGACTAAGAATCCTGCCCTTTGTGTCCTTAGCCAAGGCAAGATTAAGGCCTCTGGAGCCCCAAGCACAAAACAATTGCAGTGCCTCCTTTGTAAATGCACTTCAATATGGAAACAACATTAAATTTAAAAACACAATATTTAAATACATAGAGAAAAAACAGCTTCTGTCTAGATTTTCTGATTGCAAATGTGTTTCTATTGTATAATTTGGCATTGAACATGCCTTTACAGTGTTATCTGACATAGGGGATTCTCTGGTCCTCAAAGCCTCCAAGCACCATTTTCCTGGAAACATTCTGGCTCACTCCTGGCAGTAATGGAGTAAACCAACTCAGAGAACTATAGCCCTAGGTTCAGGGCATTAAGAGAGTGGTCAGGATAGCAGCAATACTGGAAGGTTAGTTCATCAAGGAAAGAGCCCAAATATCAAGGAGGAACATAACAAAGTGATTAATTTAAGGTTTTTCTCTACTTTTGTGTTTATGAAGTGTGTGTGGTGCATTGGTTCCTAAATATTGAAGACCTTAGCTAGACAAACTCCTTTTAAATGCATTCACAAAGTTAAACTTTCCAGTGAAACAAGAACTTGGTGATAACAAGGAACATCAACAAATGTGGAGACTTCATAGTTCCCTCAGTTTTACTATATGAGAAATGGAAATGAGTTCATACATAAGATGTATACTACTCAGGTGATGAGTGCACCAAAATCTCACAAATCACCACTAAAGAACTTACTCGTGAAACCAAATACCACCTGTCTCCCAAAAACCTATGGAAATATTTTTTAAAAGTTGTCATATTGTAAAACAAGGCCCTACAGACATTTTGGATCACTTTGCAGTCATCAGTGAGACTCTGTTCTCCAGGCAGGGTGCCATATTTTGAAAACCACTCCTGCAATGGAAGAAAACTGGACTACATAGGAATAGAAAACCTGAAGTCTAGGGGTATAGCTCAGGGGTAGAGCATTCAACTGCAGAAAACCCATTTCTTAGTAGGCTACTAAATTATATTTGTTTACAAGGGTGCATGAATATCTTGCAAATGTCAGAAAATTCTGTATTTTCAACTTTCATATGTTGTGAGAAATGAATGGGATAGATGTTTTGTAACATTTGTTCTTAACAGTCCTAACTCAGGCTCAATTTGTTTTAAAAAATGTATTTCTTCAAAGACACTTACAGTAATTTTCTTAAGGAAGTCTGTCCACTCAAGATAAATAAAAATGAATTGTAACAAAAATTGGGGATTTATTGTTCAGTTAATTTTCAGTATCATTTTCTTGTATGTTTGAAAAAATAATGGAATTGATAGATCTTTAAGGCTAATGAGATGATTTTAGGTAGAAGTTCCAAATTTGACCTAGACCTGTATCTCTAAAAATGTATGAAAAGTATAGTTTATTTTAACTGTAAATCTGAAAGTTGTTCCTAAGTTGTCAATTTGTGTTTTATATTTGTCTCATTTTTAAATCTATTTAAAATCTAACTGTAGCATATGTATTTGGAAGGTGAAAGGATATAAAACTCCTTACATCTCAAGCCTACTTG